>NC_056730.1:177074665-177237165 GCF_019279795.1 Protopterus annectens | reverse complement strand
CCTGGATTGCCTCATTAGAACGTACTATGGACAACCAAATTGCCTAATGGGGTAATACTTCCTCTCTTAGAAAGTCACACAATGGTTGAAATTGGAAGGCTTACTGTCAGGAATTTGCTGCTTGTGGTAAGACTTACTGCTCTCAGTACCCCCTTCTAAATGTCAGTGCATGTATTCAAAACAGCAAGAATCACTTACTTGTTCTTAAAAACATCAGACTCTAGTTATTCAAACAAACCAGTCCTTCTAAGGAATAACACTTTTAATAAACACTAGAATTTATCATCTCAATGTTCAATTAAAAAATTAATTATTCCCCTCAAAAGCAAATTGCTCTTTTGCTATATAAACTTGATTAGAATTCAACTGTGATAAACTGCTGCTACCCTTAAAGGCAATACAACTGCAACAGCTATAAGTTTTGTATGGCACAGCAAGTACCAGATAATTACAACACATCAACTAAGTTATGAACGGTTATTATCCATTACAAATGTATGTGCATCAACTGGCTCAGTGAGACAGAACCTACACTGTAAAAGTTGCAGACTCCAAATCTGACTTCAAACCAGTGACAAGTGGAGTACCACAGGGTTCAGTCCTGGGACCTCTCCTGTTTGGTATCTACTTCTCTGAAGTACAGGCGAACACAAAATGCCTCTGGCTAACGAAGTTCACAGAAGACTGCAAACTAGGAGTCATAGTTGAGAACCCAAATGATGTGGGCATCCTACAGAAGGGCCTCACTGAGACAGATGCCTGGTGTCAGAGGCATGGCCTCAAGCTCAATGCCAAAAAGTGCACTGTCATTCGCTTTGGTAAAAACTCTGTACCCATGAACTACCACATAAATGGCAGTCTACTTAACGCCGAATGTGTGTTAAGAGTCCTTGGGACCCAGGTGAACAGTAGTCTGTCCTCTGATAATCACATTGCCACAGTAGTCAGGAAATCCTTCTATGTGGCACACCTCATCACAAAAGGTTTCTCATCAAAGAAAAAAAAAAAAAAAAAAAGAAGTCATTATTCCCCTGTACGCGGCACTCAGACCCATTATAGAGTACAATGCCCCTTTTGGAATGTACCTCATAAGACATCTGCAGCAGCTGGAAAGGCCACAGAAGTACCTCACAAAGGGGATTACTGGCCTCAAAAACAGATGCCCTACACTGACCATCTCAAAAAAACTCCAGTTTTACTCTGTAGCATATCGCCTACTCCAAGGAAATCATTGCCTAACATATAAAGCTATGTTAAACCCAGAGCTGTTGGACATGCTACACCTAAAGAATCCCAATCCCTCAGAGCTAAACTCTCTAGGGACCTAAACCTTGTCACCACAATAAACACGACATGCTGAAGGGATAGATTCCTATCCCAGAGACTTCCTATACTCTGGAACAAGCTACCCATCTATGTCAAGCATAGTTCCTCATTAGCACTCTTCAAGAAAAATCTTGATGAGTGGATGGGAAATAGGAAATACACCCCTGGGATTACTTCTATGGCTCTGCTCAACAGGGGCACAGGAAATTAACTTTCTTGGGTGGAGTAAGCCAGGAAACCTTGTTGGCCAAGCTTACTTAGGCCCTTGGGCCGATAGCCTAGTACCTACCTATGAACCTATAGTACATGTGCACACTAGTACCTACCTATGAACCTATAGTACATGTGCACACAGTATGTTTCCATGTCAAGTATAAAATGCCCTATAGTACATGTGCACACAGTATGTTTCCATGTCAAGTATAAAATGCATTAAAACTCTGTCCTAGATTACAAATGGTTACTATCCATTACAAATTTGTACATATGTGCATGTGCACACAGCATGTTTACATGACAAGTATAAAATGCATTAAAACTCTGTCCTAGGTCTGGGATCACATGTATGCAGGGAAAACTCTGCTCCGAGCTTTCAATGTCACCTACAAAACACAATGGAAGTCTTGTTATAGGATTATAGATTTTTTTGAGGCTTTCTAGAGTCAGATACTTCACATAAAATACTGTGTTAGTTTCTAGACGAAAAGGAAGCAAATAAGTCCTCAAAAGACAAGTTCTTTTAATTTTGTTAATCTGCTCAAATTACAACTGCCTCCAACTAAGTTTAGGTGAAGGTGATCTTTTATTATGTTTTTACCAATTATCTCTAAATCTATCAAACATGTGCCTGAAGTAACAGCTGCTAAATTCTAGTCTCAATCATTCGTGCATTTTAAGAATACATCCTCATATTTATCTCAAACTGTGTCCAAACTACCCCTAGCTAAAGTAATGCCCTGTTCTCTTTCATTTTAAAAACAGAACGTGGATTCTGTCGTTGGGCTTAGCAAATTATGGTGCCTGTGGCAGCCTGCCTTGTCCAGTATCCAGAAGTATAGCAGTCACAGAAACACCTAAGCCAAATAATCAACCTACTGAGCTCTCTACGTTTGTGTGGGTGTCTGCCTCTCAACCTGCATCACATCAGTTCAGCAGCAGTTGCTGCTGTTCTCAAACCACAAAGCATAATTTAGATATTATGAAATTGCTAGAAAATATGAATGATCTCTCTTATTTTCAAACCTAAAGTGTAAGGAATGTGACAACATTTGAATACAAGTAGCCTTTTTGTTCTTCAATCACTACATACATTTTTAATGCCATTGTCAAAAAAAGTAATTTTACATTTTATCAAGTCCAATGCAAGAATGCTAGCTAAGAAAGTCACAGCCCTCTCATCTTACCCTACAATATTAATTTTGGTTACTTCCATACATAGTTTTGCTGTGGACTCGCACACTGGATTTACTATGGACCCTCTCTCCTAGACACAGCCTCTAACTGAAAGGACATCTATCTATTCTACCAACTGTGCATCCTAGTTTGTGAATGAATAAACAAAGAACTACATAAAAAGCATAACCTGATCTACTATGAAGATTTTTCAGGCCATGTAAATTACCATGATCCGTCAAGACATTTAACTCTGCCAAAAGATGGCAGCCACCCACTGAAGTTAATGAACGATGCCACATTCAATGCAAGTTCAACAAAGTTCAGGGGAGATGTAGGGGCAGAGGGTGTGTGTCTGTGTTTATCTGTTTCTGCAGGAGTATGCCTGGAGTAGGACTGTCTGTCCACTTGGGCAGCCACAGAGAGGTGAGGAAGAGGATCTAGAGTATGGATGCACGTGTGTACATTTGCAATAAGTAAGGGCATAAAACAAATTCAGAAGATAGGGAAGCACCAAGGATATTTTCATTCACCATGACAGGGGATGCATGTGTACTCCCAATTTTTAATAAGGTGATAAAACAGTACTGATCTTTAAGCTTCCATGACTAGGTACAAAAGAGAGTACCAGATAGCAGCAAGAACTGTAAAAGAATGGCAGCAGTACAGGCAGAAGAATGATAGAAAAGTGATAATGTGCCTTTATAAGTAACTAGTCGATTACCAAATTCTAGTAATTCTATGAACGGAGACAAAACTACACTATTACTGCAATGATGCACCGGGGACTTCTACAAAAGCAGTACCCTTATCTTGCGTACATTTAAATTTACATCATGAAAGAGCTATGCAAGTCAAACACACTCAGGACAGAAAAGAGACCACCATCGTTTACCCTCCTGTTACTTTGTTCATCATTGTCACTACTAGTAACCACAAAACTGCTCACTCTCTTCAAACTAAACCACAGACAACACTGGTTTCCACACACAGTACATCAAGTTGCAAACCAATTCATTTTTTAGCTTTACTGCAAAAATGCAGACTTATCCCATTTCATAAATTCTCTAATTTTCATTTTACCCGTGTTACATTTGCTAAATGCTTCCTTGAAATTACCTTATTCATGCATTCTAAAAACCTGAAAGTCTTCCTCACATTTCAGAATGCTTGTACCTTATGCTAGTGTACCACTGAAAGCAGAAACTGTATAGGCTGTTAAAAATGGAGAACAGCACTAGCTAATAAATACTACAGGATCACTGCAGGTTATTGCTCACCTTTCACCATATTCATTCACAAAAGGACCCTACGTTCTTCGACTGCTTCTACCATTTCACAGTTGGACTCTGCCCTGTGCATGCCAGAGCTCTTCACAAATGGTCATTGTTCCCTTCATCCATTTTGCAACCCCCTGCCCTTCATAGCTTAGCTTGGCTCCTCATTTCCTGAAAAATACTCACGCAGCAGTATAACAAGAAGGATAGTGCAGTTTCTACTGGAAATGACAGAATTCAAACTAAAGGTCATTGGATTATTTCAGCTTTTATTCAGCATCACTATAGGATTTCTACTGGAAATGACAGAATTCAAACTAAAGGTCATTGGATTATTTCAGCTTTTATTCAGCATCACTATAGGATTTCTACTGGAAATGACAGAATTCAAACTAAAGGTCATTGGATTATTTCAGCTTTTATTCAGCATCACTATAGGATTCTACATCTAGTTTTCTGGATTTATAACAGTAAACTATTGTTGACACCACAGTAGAACATACTAATCAACTGTTACTACCCACAACAAATGGGGTGCAAAGAGCAAATAACTTCAAAGATTCCTCTCTTTTAGGAGTATCTCAAATGCATGCACTGTAAAGTGCATGTTTAAGCAGTTTGAGGAAATGGATGTAAAATGTGCCTTCCTTACACTGAACTATCCTAATTGCCAAGCACTGTACTTTATTTTATTTACTAAAGCAGAAGAAACCTAGCATTTAGTGTAGAGTAATATAGATGGAATCTACCCAGTAGAATCTAAAATAACCTCTGCCCTATCCTTCCATCTGAGAGAGAGACGCACACTTTGTATTATATAAAATGGACTTGGACACCATTCTATGCTTACTAAGACAATTCAGCTTTTAAACACCATATATACTAAAGCTCTAAGTTCTACCTCACATATCGTCTGTTTCATGCAAAGACTCCATGCACACTATTATTTACTTTAAAAAAAATGATTAGGAATGCATTATTTAGCGAACTGTAACATGTTCCTTCCTAGTCTGATGCTGATGTCTACAAGGCTGTGTACAACAGTGACAAGAAATATGCATTCTTAAAACAAGCATTAGAGCATCATAAAGGCACTTACCCTTTAGGCAACCTGACCTTAACAAAAAGGCACTTTGCTTTAAGCCAAAGACTACAGCAAATCAAGTAATGTTAGAGAAACAGTAGGAGGTCAGTACTGAGATTCAGTCTTACTTTAGAGTGAAAGTAAAGCATAACGATTCAGATTACTAATAAAGCACTTATTAGCACTACAGCTTATGAAAAACACACACAGATCTGAACAAGTCTACAAGCTCATGGAGTGAAACAAGAAGCACTCATTTTCTGTCAAACAGTGTACAATATCAAGCTAAGCACACAAAGACCTTAAAGTTTTAAAAAAGAGCAACAAGCCCATACAAACATCTGTATTCATACTCAAATACAAATAACTCTTACCTAAACAAAGCTCTCTCTTTACTTCCTTTTCATAAAACTGAAAAGGAGCCTTTTGTGTTTCACTATATTTGCTCCCCTAAAACATTCATTTCCTGACAATCAGTGCTCATCCATAACTAGTCCCCTATTCAGCTTTGTTACTTGTCAAACCGTGATTTGATTACAGTCCTTACTTCTGTTAACATATTACAGCAGAAAATGTGTTCCTCATTTATCACTCGACTTAGTGTTCTGTTAGTTTGGCATTGTATAACCAAGGGATTCATCTGTGTAACAAAAATAAACGACTCGTAGATATGATACATGTTTATTTAAAGTCTAGTACAGGTAAATGATGAAAAAATATATATTTTATTTATTGTGTCATGAATTACTGCAGCTCTCACAGCTGCCTGCAGCAGAATAAGTACTCGGTCTTAATTTTATTCTTTTTTTTTTATCTTCTCTACACATTTTCTAAAAGAAGTTTGCAAAAGTGTCAACAAATTACTGAGATTAAAAAATACTTTTTACAAAGAGCAATTTTGCAAGTTTCAGTTCCTGGCCAAGTTACTCCTCCCATCTCCCCCCTTCAATGAGCTAGAGTCTCACATTTCCAGCTTAGCTAGATTCAACTAATTAATAAGCTTTGCATGGCAATAGACTTTAAACAAATCACAGCCTGGTGTACTACTAAAGCTGTTAACTCTTGTCTCTTCACATCGGAATAGCATTTCCCAGGAATTATTGGACTGGAGTTCCACTGTGGCGACCCCTAACCGGGAAAAGCCGAAAGACGTTTTATTTCTTAAAAAAAAAAAAAAAAAACACACACACACATATCAATCCAGAGTTTAGGCCAGTCTATCCATTTCTTAAAATGTGCACAGTAAAATATTCGATTTGCATAACCTGAACTCTGCTATTTAATGCCAAGCTTTAAATAACAATGAAACAGTTCTCATTTTCTCATCCTCTCAGCAACAGACTCCTGGAGAAAACTTCCAAATCTGATACTTGTATTGAAACAATACCAGCAGCTGCAGCAGTGATACCATACTCCAAACAGGGCAATGTATATGTCTCAATCAAACAATGATGAAATCGCTAGGGACTACAATGAACACAATATTACTCTTAGTCTCTCCATTTCATAATGCATAACATTCACACCACACTTTCAAAGGCATACCTATGCTCCCCCACAAACACACAGCACCTACACCCACAAAACATACCAGTCAATCTTGAGGCCTTTCCCACCTCTTTGCAAAACACTGCTGCAATGGCTTTGGCAAATGAAAACAAGTGACTCCCATCCCTACCTACTGGAGCCAGTTTGATGCACTTACACAAGTGTCCCCCTCAGCAGAGCAGCAGATGGGTGTCAGTATAGATTTGCTCTATAGTTCTTTTACACCACACACACACACACACACACACACACACACACACACACACACACACACAAAACAATTATACATGGTTAATGTGGGCAAATCTGTTTGTTCTATGCCACTACACTTGTCTCCAAACCCAGGCTTATAACACCTGCTACTGATCACCTTGTCAGCATTTGTCAGTCGACAGCTGCACATCTTGCTGTCCATTACAGTTCGACTAGTGGACACACGTGTTGAAGAACATTGGAACTTTGACTCCCTCTCCCCAAAACAGTGCTGTAATGGCTAAGCGGTGCAAAAACTATTGGCACATGTCAACTCAGGACACCCCACAGATGTTGCAGCACGTCCATTACACTGACACCCCACAGATGTTGCAGCATGTTCAGTCCACTGACACCACTATGCCCAAGTAAAGCTTCAAGCCAGTGTCAGTCCAGCTTTGCCCCATAGTTCTGTTACTCCATATGTGCAATAATTACACACACACACGCACACACACACACACACACACACACATATATATATATATATATATATATATATATATATATATATATATCCAGAATGTCACATGACCATGACACAGTGGCCAGCTTTCTACAAAACAGTATTGCGTGGCTACTGTGTCCAAATCAACTGCTATTTTCTTGTTTTCGCACACACAAAGCATACTCACCCATATCCACTTACACACACGCTTACCCCAACCCTTCCACACACTTTCCCCCATCCCCACACATGCACCCCCCACAAACACACATACTTGCCCCATCCCCCTGCCACACACACACTTGCCCCATCCCCCTGCCACACACACACTTGTCCCCACCCCACACACATGATTACCCTCCACACACACATATTTGCCCCATCACCATGCCACACACATGCTCACCCACCCTACATATTAAAAGAGAACACTGCACCACATACTCTAAAGTGAAGGAAAGTAACTTAATTCATTCAGAAACTAAAACAATAAGCATATGGATGACTACAGAAAGCAGAATGTGTGAAGGCAGTTGAATAACAATGAATCTGACTGCTTCTGATAGGAAACAAGTGTCACTTTGAGAAATGTCAGTCATAGCATCTGAAAGAGGACTGCAGACATCAGGATTCCTAAGTGTGCTTAGGTTTTGAATATATCATCATATCATCATCTATATAAATAGATCATCGTATCTGTAAAATTCACATCCACACATAAATGTGAACAGTTGAAGACAAACAGTAGAATGCACAAGAGTTTTGAATACACACACATTCATATATAGTACTGGTTCTTTCAACTGAATCTCATTTCACTAAAATCACTGTGGAATGAACAAAACTGCCAATCTCATTTGACTGAAATCACATTTGACTGATTCATGAGTGACTAAAAATGATAAGATCTACAGAGTGTCAGTGTTGTGTTTTATGGTTGAATGGAAGGAGTGACTGACTTTTATTTTCTTCTGTTCACTGTTGTGTGACTGCACAATTAGTATATTTAAGTAAGGGAGTCTGTGGGGCAAATACCTCCCAAGCCATCACCTTCGATCTTCTGACTAAAATCTGCTTGACATCAATAAGCCTTACACTCAAAGTCTATACTCAAACTGTGTAGAAAAGTCTGAAGTATGATCCCTGTACTAATTAGGACAATATATAACTTTTGTTTATTTAGGCTGCAACTAAAATAATGCCTCTCTGACTCCTGTCTTTCCACTTGCTGCTCTCCTGGTTAGAATTTTAGCTCCTTTTACCTGAATACCTACATATGTCCTATCTCTCCTTTTCCTTGCTTTCATTTCTCTTACTTGCAGTTTTGCTTTTATTCATAATTTCCTCTGCATTCCATATCTACTACAATTATTTCTAAGAAATACTCATCACTCTTCACTCTCTTTCCCTACTCCTCTGTATCCACTATTTGAATTTTTCCACTCTGACATTTGCTCTAAGTAATGAAAAGTTGCACTAAAAAATGTCAGCACATTTCAATGCTACATGATAATTGTATTTTAGTTTTAATGATGGTATATGTGTATTATTGTACATGTAAGTTTATTAATTGTATTCATCTGTATATTTACAGTATAATATTATGTCAATTTTCCTGTGTATATGTATTTTCAGTTCTTTTTTTTCTGGAGCTTTTCTCCTAGGGCCTCAGCTGAAAATGGATAAAACTCCAGAGGCTCTTAAAAGTTCATTACCTGAATTTCAAAGGCATCTGAGGCACAGAAATTACAATAAGTATTTTCAGCAAAAGAGAGAGAGGGTAAGAGAGAGGGGGAGAGAGATCTATATATAAATCCCTGTCTCTCTCTCTCTTTATATATATATATATATATATATATATATATGGATTCACTTCAGAAGCTTGAATTATATATATATATATATATATATATATATATATATATATATATATCTGAATACACATATATGTGTGTGTATGTGTGTATGTGTGTGTGTGTGTATATATATAGATGGATACACGTGCACGCACACACACACACAAACACACACACACACACACACACACACACACACACACACACACACACACATACACACACACATTTGTTGTGTGGGTGCATATGGCAAATCTGGTAGATATACACACATATATAAATATACAGAAATGCACAACATATATATATATATATATATATATATATATATATATATATATATATATATATATATATATATATATATGGATCTACTACTATTCACCGAAAGCACATTTTACTGAAACACATTTCACTGTGCACTTTTCACCGAAAGCACATTTCACTGAAAACACTATTCACTGAAACACATTTCACCGAAAGTTGTAGATGGCCTTTTCCCCACTGTAGTGCGACACTGGAGTTAGTATATATAATAAGGGGGGGGTGTGGGGGGTGTAGTCCCCCACATATTTTAAATATTTTGAATTATATACATGGATACATGTAATTGCAATATATTACTGTTCTCTGACAATAATATATAAATAAAATATGTGGGGGGCTATGCCACCCACACCCCCCATGTGGGGGGTGGTGCCCCCCACACCCCCCTTATTATATATACTAACTCCAGGGTCGCACTACAGTGGGGTAAAGGCCATCTACAACTTTCAATAATAAATGTGTTTCTGTGAATTGTGTTTTCGGTGAAATGAGCTTTCTGTGAGAAGTGCACTCTAATTTGATTTTAGTAGTAGATCCATATATATATATATATATATACATATAGATAGATAGATAGATACATATAGATATAGATATATGTGTGTATATAGATATATATATATATATATATGTGTGTGTGTGTGTGTGTGCGTGCGTGTGTGTGTGTGTGTGTGTGTGTGTGTGTGTGTGTGTGTGTATCAGTTTCACAAAAAAATAAAACAGTGAGTTATTTACAGTTGTGAAAAACATTTTTTTTTAATTTTGATATATGGGGGGGGGGGGTGCATTCCCAAAGCAACCTATACTCCATCTGGCACAGATATTAACATGCCTAATAATATTATAATGACCCTTATTCTGAATGTCCATCGCTTTATTGGCCTGAATTTTTCCTTTAATAGACTTAAAAAGGAAAAAATACATTTTGGATACAATAAATGTACACATCCTAATTTACGAGAAGAACAACTTATGCAGGGATAAGTACTATGCCTTTCTTATTTAACGGCTCCTGTAGAATGCTTTCTATAACGTTGCTTCAAGTTGTTATTTCTTTTAAAACTAAACATTGGAGTCTGACCAATCACACTCTTCAGTTTGGTATCAACCATCAGGATTTTCCAATTATCTTTTATAATATCACAAATATGACTTATATCACTGGCGTATGTTAAAACTATGCCAGTATTTGAGTGGTTACACATACTAACAGTTTCCTTTGCTGATGAACATGATGCCTGCATACCAAAAAAAACCTGTGCTTCTTTCTTCCTCGATTCTCTTACCATAGCTATTTGCTTATCAACTTCTTCCTTTTTATATCCTCTATCTGTACAATTTTTTGCCAAATTTGTCAAGGCTTCTGATCAATCTGTATCATTTGTGTATAACCTTGATGTTCTCAAAGCTTGATTTTTTACTATATTCCGAATAATATGAAGCAGATGCAGGCTCTTTCTAGACAAGGTGTTATTCTTCTAACAATCTTTGTTTTGCAGAGTTGTATTGATTGATAATTGTGCATCCATAAATACCTTGACATACAAAAAGTCAATAATGTCTCTGGATGAATGCATAGTAAATTGTAACAATCTAGTTGTTTTGTCAAGATAGTTCACATAATTTTCTAGACTCTCTGTTGTGCCACCCCATAATAAATACACATCATCCACAAACTGCTTATATAATTTAAGGGAAGACATGAATGGATTGCAGTCAGCAAATATAAATTTGGCATCCCAGTTCACCAATACTGAATTAGCATAACTATTGGCACATGGGGTGTCCATAGTGACACCCCACCTCTGCCAATAGATTTCCTTTTTAAATATAAAAATATTCTCTAGAATAATATCAAGAAGAAAACATATGAAATCAATCTTACTATTGCCAAAATCACTATTCAATTCCAAAAATTGCCTTACAGCAGATATCCCATATTAATTTGGAATAACTGTAAAAAGATTTTGAACAAGAGTAAGCATCAGGAAAAGAATGTCATCTATCACAAAATTTTTAAATTCAAATACGGATTGCAAGAAGAGTTTAGTATCTTTAATTATTGCTAGGGCCTTACATAAGAACTGTTCGATCTGTGCCTCAGACAGAAAAGATTATAAGGTCTGATTCAGATCTCAAGCCACTGATTGTGTGGTCTGCATGTTGTCCTGGTGGTTGCATGTGTTTCCTCCCAAGAACTTGCTTAATATCTTTACAACTCCTCTGATTCTAGCTTTGGCTTCATCATTCAGACTTCCCTTCTCCTCAACCACCCCTCCAAGTTACTTGAAGCTGTTAGCCTGCTAGTCTGCTATTTTCCCTTGTATCTCATTACTCAACTTCTTCTGATTTCTTCCACTTCTTTCCATTATAACTCAACTATATTATCTGTGCTCATTTTCATCCCATGTGCTTTCAGTTTTGCATTACATTACCCTATCCTTTGCTGAAGTTCTTGCTCATAGTCTGCATGTAATGCCACATTGTCTGCCTACAGTAACTGTGGTGATCAATTCTCTGTGAGATGTCTGCTAATGTAGTCCATCACCAGTATGAACAATAGTGGCGTCAGAGACGAACCCAGATGCATGCTCACTCCCAATGGAACCCCTCTCTAAGACTGAACACTGTTCATTCTTGAGTCATTGGGTCCTTTTGCATAACCAGCACTAATTTTACTAATGTTTCTTGGACTTTAAACCACCAAAGGACTGCCAAAATAAGCTTTCTTGGGACTTTGCCACATGCTTTTTCCAAGTCCAGGTATGCCCATTTGGACTCTCTTCATCTCTAGCTTCTTCTCAATTATTTGTCTCGGTGCAAACACTGAGTCAATTGTGCTGCATACTGACTTGAATCAAAACTGCTCATTTGCCATCTTACTGGCTGCTGCTCTGCGTATTCATTGATCAATCACCCTCTCCAAAACTTTCATTCAGTATGACAGGCATTTAATACCACTGTGCTGCCCACAGTTGTGAATCTCCCCTTTGTTCTTGTACACTGGCACTAGTATACTTATTCTCAAGTCATCTGGGATTGAAGATGCTAGAAGTGATAGAAAGATGGTAGGATGCACACTTTGGGACATACGAAGAAATGAGAACATCAGAGCAGAAGCCTAAGTAGTTCCAATTACATAGAAGATCAAAGAACACATTACAGTGATTCAGGCACATGTGCAGAAAAGTAGAAGACAATCTGGTGAAGAAAGCAGGAGGAAATGAGGGCATTAAGCAAAGAGATGGGTGGACTGTGTGAGAGAAGACCTGCAACAGTCAGACATGACTGTCGAAGAAGGTAAGAGAGTGGCATTGAATTAAGAGATGGTGGCGGCAGATATGACACCACTACCCCATATAGAAAATAAAAAAAGAGTTGATGATGATGTCTCTGCCTTGAGAATTGACAGAGTATATTTTTTTGGTTTTAAAGTTTGTACTGTTAGTTGTTGCTTAGATCTCTGTTGAAACTGTTTTGTCCCACACATTTGGTGGCTTTTGCAGTTGCCCGCCCCACTGTAGATTTAATCTGGGACACTGCCCCAGTCCCATCTCTTTACCACATTCTACCTAATAAACTCTTTCTGAACTTACTTTTAGTCCTTTTTAATTTAATTGCAGTTTTAAACTGTGTTTGGTCTAATATTGCTGCATACTCAAGTGTGCTAGCTTGCACTGCATGTGAATTGTTTTTACTACTGTTTTTGCTACTTTTCTGTAAAAAAAAAAAAATCTAAGCCTGTTTCCTACCTTTCCTGTAACTAGTGTAGTCCATATTCAGATTTGCTGTATCCAGGACTGTATGTAATCTTCTGAGCCCCCCAAGCCTTTCTGTGTTGGAGGGAAGCCTTCTAGCTTATCAGTGGGAGTGGTAAGCACTAGGTAACCTGTCTACCACATAAGGAGTGGTTCTGGCCTAGAAATTGTAGTTATTGGCCATTTGGGCAATCTTCCATCTCTCTCAACTTTCTGATTTGAAAGCCTGCATTTGCACTTGTTTCTGTCCTGTAACTCGTCTAGTGCAGATACAGATTCTTAGTTTTAGCACTTAAATTTGCTTATTCATGCTCAGCACTTGTTCAGAACTTGTAAGCACTAAATAAGCTACTAATTACTATAGCACTCAGTCTTCCTCATTACCTAGAGGAAAACCGTTTTTGTACTTACTTTTCTCACTGGCTTAGAGAAAAACAGCTCTTGTACTCACTTTCCTCACTTATCTAGAGGAAAATAGTTTATTATTCAGGCGTGTCCAAAGGTCAGCTCCCAGTGTTCTCTTCTCCTGTCTATCTGATGAATCTGGGCATCTTGAGGCAATGTAGAAATTGCCTCATGTACACAGACAACCCTCTCCTCCTACCACCCAACACTACAACCTGTGAGAGATGCACTTATCTAGTCAAACTGGAGGTAAGGCTCTCTCCAACCAAGATTGAACTTGACAGTTGTGAGGAGAAGGTAAACATTTGCACCACACCACACTCATTACATAGTCTCACTAAATCTACACCACCAAAATCCACACATAGTAACACAAAAACATTTGCGGAGGCTCTCAATAATAATCTGCCTAAGCAAGAGAGACCTCCAAAGCAGAAACGCAAGCAACCTCCATCCCCCAACACAACCCAAATGACACATAGCCCACAGACTCAGTGTGCCACTCAACCCCAGCCAATAAGGCAAAACAACGTGCCCAACACACTAGTCATAGGTGACTCTATAGTCAGACACATTGATGTCCCAATCACCAGGCTAAAAAAGGAGAAGGTTACTGTCAGCTGCCTGTCGGGTGCCAGGATCCGCCTCATAACCCATGCACTCAGGTCGCACCACAATAAGTACAAATATGACTCTGTCATTGTCCATGTTGGTGTAATTGACCTGAGACATACCTCCCTGAACTACATGAAGAGAGACATGGAATAGCTCTCCGATCTTGTAGCCCAGGCAGGTATGACCCTAGCCCTGAGTAGCATTCTGCCATAGCCCAGAATGATACCGCAGTACAAGGACAAAATGATTGACTTCAACAATTGGCTAAGCTTCTGGTGTCATTCTAAGGGGATCCAGTATCTGTCTGCTTGGGATGACATGGTAGACAGCCCATGATGCTTTGCCACAGATGGCCTGCACCTGTCACCCCTGGGATTCCAGATACTGGCTAATGCTCTTGCTGTCCCTATAGTGCCTTTTTTAAGCAGGGTTCAAATAACAAATTCACCATCATAACAGGAACAGGCAATCAAAAACTGAGGGTAATGCTACTCAATACTAGAAGTCTAAATCTCAAAATGCACTCACTTGAGGCACTCCTTAAAATGGAGAACATCGATATCTGTGCAGTGACTGAGACCTGGTTCAAGGCTCCAGAAAGCACCCCTGCACTACCAGGCTATAACTCATACCACATTTTTTGGCCATGTAACCTGGACCGAAACACCAAAGGCGGAGGTGTGTCCATATTCATTAAGGATATCCACACCTCCAGACTAGTTGCTTAGCATAATGCATCCGAGGTTATCCAAGTGCAACTAACTCTGGGAAAAACTGCAATCCAAATTGTAGCTTGCTACAGATCCCCCAGCATGCCCCAGGATTTCCACTCCTCTTTTCTTGATGTACTGGAAAATATTAGGGTTCAACCAAACACCTTAATAATGGGCGTCTTTAACTACCCCACCATTAACTGGGAAAACTACTCATGTACCAACTTCTAGCTCAACACTTTCTGTAATTCATAAACTCCAATGCCCTAGATCAACTTATCCACACCCCCACCAGGGGCAACAATATCCTAGACCTAGTCATTACCAACATGATTGACTGGTGTTTCACACCTGAAGTCAACTCCTCGTTGGTCCGATCTGACCATAAGCTAATCACCCTTGATATCCACATCCTGCCCCCACCTCCCATTAAGGAAACCACAGTAAAAATTTTCTCCAAAGCCAACTTCATGCGTCTTAAGACAGAAGTGGTGAACTTCATGACACCCATGCAGATGGACAATACAGTTACAACAGCTGAATCCTACACAAATGCACTCTATAAGCACTTACATGAGTGCATGGATCGTGCTTTCCCAAACAGAACCAAGATGCTATCCTCCAAAAAAAGGAAGCCAATCTGGTGGTCCCCTGCCATAAACAAACTGTATAACAGAAGGAAGAAACTGTTGCAAAAGAGAGTAAAATCCCATGAGTGGAGGAGCTCCCTGGTCAGCCTCAGTAAGAAGCTGAGATCCCTTATAAGATCCTCCAAAGCTATCTACGAAAACAAAATCACCCCTAATTCCAAGGACAACCACAAAGCATTCTATAACTATGTCAAGAATCTCGATGGCAACACCCAGATCTGCTCTGAGTTACAGCACAAAGGCACGAAAATTACAGAACCAACTGATATTGCCAACATCCTGGCAGGTAGGTTCAGTGATAACTTTACCCCCCCTCACCCCCTAAAGAGTCCATATCTATACAGGAAGAATGCAGAGTCCCTGTAATCACAACTACGCAGGTAAAAGCTGCACTCTCTAAAGCCAAAAACACAGCATCCATGGGACCAGACAACATCCCAGGCTGCATTTTACATGAACGTCAGAATGAACTGGCTCCCCACTTAAGCAATATGTTCAATAACAGCCTTGCATCAGACTTTGTGCCCACTGAATGGTGCACAGCAAAAATTATCCCACTCCACAAAGGGAGAGCCACCACTGACCCCGGGAACTATCGACCTATTAGCCTGATGAGCCTGGTCTGCAAGGCCATGGAATGTATCATCATGGAACTCATAAACAAAGACATTGGTAACATCCAAACTCTGGATCCCACCCAGTTCGGGTTTGTGAAAAGCAGATCATGCCTCCTGAACCTGATCGACTTCTTTGAGGCAGTCACCAAAGCCGTAGATGAGGGTAAGGTGGTTCACACAGTGTATCTTGACCTCGCCAAGGCTTTCGACACCATCCCCATTCTGGAATTATAGCTAAACTCACTAAACTAGATATAAATCCATACATCACAAGATGGGTTGCCAAATGGCTCACTGACAGAACCCACACTGTAAAAGTTGCAGACTCCAAATTTGACCTCAAAGCAGTGACAAGTGGAGTACCATAGGGTTCCGTCCTGGGACCTCTCCTGTTTGGTATCTACTTCTCTGAAGTACAGGCTAACACAGAAGGCCTCTGGCTAACGAAGTTCACAGATGACTGCAAACTAGGAGCCATAGTCAAGTCCCCAAGTGATGTGGACATCCTACAGAAGGGCCTCACTAAGACAGATGCCTGGTGTCAGAGCCATGGCCTCAAGCTGAATGCCAAAAAGTGCAGTGTCATCCCCTTTGGTAAAAACTCTGTACCCATGAACTACCACATAGGCAGCAATCTACTTAACACCGAATACGTGATAAGAGATCTTGGGACCCAGGTGGACAGTAGTCTCTCCTTTGATAGTCACATAGCTGCAGTAGTCAGGAAGTCTTTCTACGTGGCACACCTCATCATAAAAGGCATAAAAACCAAACGACTGCTGCAGCAACAGGTTAATGCCTCACTTCAATGATAAATACAATAAAATCAAACAAAGTTTAAGCTGTAGGTGAGGCCTCACAAAGAGGATTACTGGCCTCAAACAAATGCCCTACACTGACCGCCTCAAAAAACTCCAGCTTTACTCTGTAGCATATCACCTACTCCAAGGTGATCTCTGCCTAACATATAAAGCTATGTCAAACCCAGAGCTGTTGGACATGCTACACCTAAAGAAATCCCAATCCCTCTGAGCTACACGCTCTAGGGACCTAAACCTTGTCACCACAATAAACAGGACATGCTGGAGGGATAGATTCTTGTCCCAGTGACTTCCCATACTCTGGAACAGGCTACCCATCTATGTCAAGCAAAGTTCTTCATTAGCACTCTTCAAGAAAAATCTTGATGAGCGGATGGGAAATATGAAATACACCCCGGGGATCACTTCTGTGTCTCTGCTCAACAGTGGCACAGGGAAATAACTTTCTTGGGTGGCGTAAGCCAGGGAACCTTGTTGGCTAGGCTTATGTAGGCCCTTGGGCCGATAGCCTAGTACCTACCTATGAACCTATGAACCTCTGAATGGAAGGTAATGGGTTCAAAATCAGCATTCACAGCTGAATATACACATTCAATATATATATATATATATATAAAATTATTACACTGATCCTAGAGCAGTAAAATTATTATACTCCATCAAATTAATTACATTGATATGCTTTCAGTTAGAATTAATCTATGCTGGACTGAAATATACAGTAAGTACTTATCAGTAATGTGCAACAACATACATAATCTCCTATAACCCAAGGTAAACATTTTATGTTAATGTAATCAGCCTCTATTTTAAAAATATATTTTTAAGAATGTCATTTACTCTGTTGCACATTGTTAGTAAATTATTCTTGAATTCATTATTAAATACATTATTCAATACATGCTGTTTGCATACATTTATATAAAGAATCAGGAACTTAATAATGACTTTTGATTTGAAGACTTAATGTACAATGAATACTGATAAGCCATTTCTCTTGGTTTAGCAGTAATAAATAGAAAAGCAACATTAAGTAGTTAATATAGTGCAGTGCAATACCTACATACTTTTCTTTGGCATATCTCTACTAGCTATCCTATATATGTACAGTTTTTCTTCTCCACCTCTGTGTTATGTGCTTCCTTTGTAAACCTACCTCTGTTTATGACATTACTTTTCTATATTATTACTTCCTTACCATAGAAAAACAATGTACTTTTTGTTGTATCACTGTCATTTTTGTGATCTTAACCTCTGTAATAATTGTTTGTTTTTATTCATAATGCTCTGGAGCTTTTCTGCCCGGGCCTGCATTGAAAATGGGCCAAAACCTAGTCAGATATCCCAGGTAAACAAATGTAAAATAAATACAATAAAATAAAATAAATAAATATAGTTCATGTCTTTAATTTATTTAAAAGGAAGAGTAGTAAGATACTTGTACTGTCATGGAATGCCATTCTGTTTTGATTTTCTGGTTTTGTGATACCAATCTGCTGCTTAGGTTAAGAGAATGAAAGCCAAACTGTATTTGTAGTTGAATACAATAATGATTTGCAGCATAATATCATTTGGCTTTACTTCAGTTATCCTAATCAGCAGATCGAATTGCAAAATGCATCAACTTCCCCCAACACATACACACGCATACAATAAAAAGAAAGAAAAATGGAACTAAAAAAAAAAACTATTATAAAGGGCATGACAGATTAACAATAGCAGGGCTGCACTTTCTAACTTTCTAGCAAGAACATTACCAGCAGAATAAGTTTTAATTCCCCGTGTTGGACGTAAGACTGAAGAAGTAAATGGGTTATTTTACAACAGATAAGTGGCTACTTACTATGTCATGTCAGTTATGCAAAACGTAACACGAGTGTAGTCATTGCAAACACTTTCATTTTAATTTTGAGTGCAAGCAGTTAATTAGCAAACTATCATCTCCAGTACAGTGACCACCCACATTGCAGGAATTAAAGCATAATATTTACTAATACCATGTACTCATACCTCTCAACTTCTTTTGTTTAGGAATTCCATACCACGCCAACAGTAATGAGGACAATGGCACGAATCAGGAGTACCTTTTAAAATGACTCTGCTTCACCTTTGTGTGTGTATATGCCTACTAGTCAAAGGATAACGGACAGCAGGATTTATAGCTGTGGACTGACAAGTGCTGATAAGGTGATAGGTAGCAGGTAATGATACTGAACAAACTGATTAGCCCACATTAACCATATATCATTGTTTATGTGGTGTAAAAGAACCACGGAGCAAATCTGTACTGACACCTGCTTGCTGCCCTGCTGAGGGGGACACTTGTGTAGAGTGCAGTGCAAGGTTCCAATAGGTAGGGATGGGAGTTCTGAGCCGACAACCATCAATTATTTTCGTTTTCGTTTGCCAAAGCCATTATAGCAGTATTTTGCAAAGAGGTAGGGAAATCCTTAAAGTTGACTGGTATGTTGTGTGGGTGTGGGTGGCTGTGTGTTTGTGGCAAGTGGAGAGGTGCCTATGTACGTGTGGTGTGAATGATATGCATTGTGAAGTGGAGAAATTAAGAGTAATATTGTGCTCATTGTAGTCCCTAGCAATTTCATTATTGCTTGACTGAGAAATATATATTGCCCTATGTCTGTCAATACATTGTTTTAGTACCTTGTTTGGAGTATGCTATCAATGCTACAACTGCTAGTACTGCTTCAATACATGTGTGTCATGAAGTATGTACATGCCTGTCTGATTTGGGGTAGGAGTGTCAGATCACTTATCGGCATACCCCACAAATGTCCCTAATTTTGGCTTGTACTTTTGCTCTGACATACTACAAGTCGTAATACTTCTTGAAAAAGGTGTTAGACTCACACGAACAAATAATGGCATGCATTGCAACTAAAGACTGAGGTGTAGCCAGAAAGTTCTATTTTGTACTCAGAAACTTTTTTACCCCCCAACCCACCTGCCATTTCAAGCAAATGGGCACAACTTTCAAAATTTCGCCCCCATGGCTGTTAATAATTGTAACAAACAAATATCAAAAGTGCCAAAGTACTGCAAGCAGACAATCCAAAAGGAAAAACCACTTTAATGACAAAACACAGCAGAGCTTTCGGACATAATCCTTCTTCAATACTACAAACTTATAAAATTTCTTTCATCTTATATACAGGCCCAAAGTAGTCATGTGGTTAGCAGCCCAAAAATCACATGACCATAAGTATCACTCAATAAGGCAAAGTTAAAACAACACAGATAGCAATGATCCTATAGTACATAACAAAAAACAAAAAAAAAAAAAATTTTTTAAATAATTTAAAATTCAGCTTGCTAATATGATTAATAATCAAAGTTACACATAAAATTCATATTATAAAATTCATATTGTGGAAACAATATACATAATTATAAATTCAATCTACTGAGCTTAACCAAAATTGGTTTAAGGCTCAGCATACTGTTCAAGCCAGGGGAACGGTCACCAGCAAACCTTAAAATCCACTCATATTCTTTAATTTCTAAGAAGTTATTTATATCACCACCTCTAGGGGAGGGGAAAATAATGTCAATAACCCTGAATTTAAAAACATGATCTTGTCCACAATCTAAATATGCTTATATAAAGCATTTGTTTCGACACATCTTCTAATTTCAGACTTATGCTCTGTAATCCTCTCTTTCAACCTATGAGTGGTTTTGCCTACATAAAAAGATTTGCATAACACACAGGTAGCCAAATACACTATATGTGTTGTGTGACAAGTAGCTGAAACATAAAATTTAAAAGTTTTCCCTGTTACTGGATGAACAAAAAAGTCACTCCCTGTGTCAAAAATATCTCCACAGCATGAACAATTGTGGCATTTACATGTACCATACTTAGAGGAAAGCGTTTTCACAATGTTGGTAGAAAAATCCTTATAACATAAGGATTTTTTTAAATTTCTCATGTTCCTATAGGCAAATAAAGGTCTATCACCCAATAAGGCCTTTAGTTCATTTGAAGCCATTAGTATCAACCAGTTCTTAAATATTATTTGCTTTATGGATGGTGTTGTAAGACTATATGCAGTTACATATCTACTCACGTCCATCGCACATTATTACTATTCATAGGTAAGGCATCTGACTCCAGTGGGTCAGATAGGAAGGTAGGAGCAAACTTAGTCTTCCTCTCCTGCATCACCTTATCTTTCTCCACAGAGAGTAGGACATTATCATATCCACTAGCAGAAAAATCCGCTAACATATCCTTTAATTGTAACTCAAAACAGCAGTCATCAGTGTTAAGCCTACTCAACCTTCCTAACTGGGACCTCACAATACCTTTAAAGATGTGTGGTGCATGCATGCTATGAAAGTGGGTGTATCTACCAGCACACACATCCTTTCTATGTGACTTAGTATTCATATGTCCATCCTTAAATATAACTTCTACATCCAAAACACAATTTCAGTCTTGGAACAGCTCATTTTAAACTTTAGAAAGGAAGAAGCTCTATTCAAATAGTCCAAAAACATATTCAATATATCCAAGCTGCCCTTCCAAAGTAGGAAATAATCGTCTACAAAACGTTGGAAGAATCTAATATGTTGTCTATAAGGGTTTAGATCACTCAAAATATGCTTACTTTCCCACTGGTAGAGCACTAGGTTAGCATAGGTGTTGGCTATGGAAGTACCCATAGCCACACCAGTGAGCTGAAGATGTAAGTTCATTAAAGAGGAAAACATTATTCTTTAAAACCACATCTAGAAGGCTACACCATGTTTCTATTTTACCATAATCAGGGTTTGGACATGAAGTCAAAAAATCTCTCAAAAGGTCAACCCCATCATCATTCGGTATGACCGTGAAAAGAGAGACAATGTCCAGAGTTACCAAATAATACTCATTATTAATCATTTGTTCCTTCTCAGTGTCATAGCTTACTCTTAACTTCTGTAAAAAATCAAATGTGTCACGTAGAACTGAATCACAATTATTCAAAAAAGGTTGTAACTGACCATGTAAATAAACTGACAGGGGTTCGGTCACCCAACCTGCTCCTGAGACGATGGGTCTCATAGGTGGATCCATGACTGACTTATGGATCTTAGGTATTCCATATAGGCGGGGTGTCACAGGACAAGGAACTGTTAAATAATTAAATAAATCAAGATCTATCTGACCCTGCAGCTGTAAGTCATAGATGACCATATTAACATACGATATACATTTTTTACATCCATGCCAGTGATGCGTTTAAAAGCAGTAGTATCCTCCAGCAAACAGGACATAGTATCTAAGTATTTGTCACGTTCCATGAGCACCACTACCCCTCCCTTATCAGCTTGTTTAATTATTATTTCTTTACAGGAGCACAGATCTTTAAATGCTTTAAACTCATCCAGTGTCAAGTTGTACTCATTCCTTTTACTCTTATTACTACTCTCATACAATTGCCTAATTTGTACTTCACACAAATCATGAAAAGCCTTCACTATTGGTACAGCAATAGGTATAAAAGTACTGAGGCTTAAACCTCTTTCTACTATAGATGATTGACCAAACAACAACTTTAAGTTTAACATTCTGGTGAATTTTTTCAAGTCAGTTAGTGCAGACACCAGGTCATTTCCACTTGAAGGAATAAAGTTAAGCCCCTTTGAAAGTACTGATATATGGGCTTCTTGTAGCTGGAGCGTTGATAAGTTCAGCGTACCTTTAATTATTTTCGCCCATCTTGGCTGTGCCTAAAGGGCTGTTGAGCTTCCTTTATTAGATGCCTCTGAGTACAACTGGGGAATTCCTCTGCGCCGGTCGTTCTTTCACAGTTTCAGGTCGCTCCAGTGAAAAGCTTTGAAGCGAAACTAAAGTTAGTTGCTGTGATTTCCTCCCCACCTCATCATTTGTATTTCCAGGCGTTGTGATCACTGCCGATTGTTACACAGGAATTAGAAGTCTCTGCCCTATGGCTGGCGTTCGGGTCAAACCATTCGCAGATTCAGATGGAGGGGGTTGTACTACATGCCTTTTATTCTGTTCATTAGAAACTGCATTAACGTCACTAATATCGTCCAAAGTATCCAGGTTGCTTCTTGTTTTGACTTTATGAGCGTACGAGTATTCATTTTTGGATCTATTGCTGTTATTTATAGGGACGATCTCCCTGGGCCAAGAGAAGATATTCCCTCTGCCAAAATCATTGATGTCACGAACAAGTTTTCGTTTTTTATTTGCTTCCATTCTGGCATCCAAAGTTTGTAGTCTCCCTACCATGTCATGAAAATGGTTAGACATATTTGAAAAGATAGGCATAGCCAATATATCATTTTCAAGGGTACAAATATCTTTCTTCAGGTCTTCCTCTATAGATAAAAAATATAAAAAATACTCATTCATGAGCAACATATAGTCCAAGCCTAATTGGATATTCAGCTGTTGCCACTTTTTTAGCAGCTCTGGGTATGCGTTCCCATATGAGGGCATTTTAAGAATACGTAGCCCTCTGGGAACAATCCCTCTGTCCATGTATGCTAAAAAACTAAAACGTTGCCATTGCAAACGTTTAAAAATGTTAACCTTTCTTTCTAATGTTTGTAACACTTTGTTAAATTCAGAGACAGCATCTGTGTCAGGTACAGCAGGATCCACAATTAGAGGATTCATTTCCTCAGCAAAAGTTAATAAAGGATTTGTCTCAACATTTATTAGAGACTTAACAGAAACAGTTACGCTTGCCATATCAGACTAGCAGGCTGCAAAATGGACCTTGGTGGTGGAAAATCCTCATGGCAAATATATAACAAACAAATATCAAAAGTGCCAAAGTACTGCAAGCAGACAATCCAAAAGGAAAAACCACTTTAATGACAAAACACAGCAGAGCTTTCGGACATAATCCTTCTTCAATACTACAAACTTATAAAATGTCTTTCATCTTATATACAGGCCCAAAGTAGTCATGTGGTTAGCAGCCCAAAAATCACATGACCATAAGTATCACTCAATAAGGCAAAGTTAAAACAACACAGATAGCAATGATTCTATAGTACATAACAAAAAAAAAAAAAATTTAAATAATTTAAAATTCAGCTTGCTAATATGATTAATAATCAAAGTTACACATAAAATTCATATTATAAAATTCATATTGTAGAAACAATATACATAATTATAAATTCAATCTACTGAGCTTAACCAAAATTGGTTTAAGGCTCAGCATACTATTCAAGCCAGAGCGGTCACGGTCACCAGCAAACCTTAAAATCCACTCATATTCTTTAATTTCTAAGAAGTTATTTATATCACCACCTCTAGGGGAGGGGAAAATAATGTCAATAACCCTGAATTTAAAAACATGATCTTGTCCACAATCTAACATATGCTTATATAAAGCATTTGTTTCGACACATCTTCTAATTTCAGACTTATGCTCTGTAATCCTCTCTTTCAACCTACAGTGGTTTTGCCTACATAAAAGATTTGCATAACACACAGGTAGCCAAATACACTATATGTGTTGTGTGACAAGTAGCTGAAACATAAAATTTAAAAGTTTTCCCTGTTACTGGATGAACAAAAAGTCACTCCCTGTGTCAAAATATCTCCACAGCATGAACAATTGTGGCATTTACATGTACCATACTTAGAGGAAAGCGTTTTCACAATGTTGGTAGAAAAATCCTTATAACATAAGGAATTTTTTAAATTTCTCATGTTCCTATAGGCAAATAAAGGTCTATCACCCAATAAGGCCTTTAGTTCATTTGAAGCCATTAGTATCAACCAGTTCTTAAATATTATTTGCTTTATGGATGGTGTTGTAAGACTATATGCAGTTACATATCTACTCACGTCCATACGCACATTGTACTATTCATAGGTAAGGCATCTGACTCCAGTGGGTCAGATAGGAAGGTAGGAGCAAACTTAGTCTTCCTCTCCTGCATCACCTTATCTTTCTCCACAGAGAGTAGGACATTATCATATCCACTAGTAGAAAAATCCGCTAACATATCCTTTAATTGTAACTCAAAACAGCAGTCATCAGTGTTAAGCCTACTCAACCTTCCTAACTGGGACCTCACAATACCTTTAAAGATGTGTGGTGCATGCATGCTATGAAAGTGGGTGTATCTATTAAGATAATTAATTAATTAATATAAGATAATATAAGATATATAAGATATTGTTTTCAGATTTGCAATCTTCTTTGGAAGCAAGTTATGTACTACTTGTCAGAGGCATTCATTTGGACAGCTGTAAAAATAATATGGCCCAAAAAAGTTACAATGTTTCTGAGTGATGCAAAAAAATACGTACTCTGTAGAGTACAAAGTATATGCCTGTCTACACTCTTGATTAAAGAAATCTTTTTTTCTTCAGAAAATGAATGCTAATTCATGTAGTCTTATTTTGTGAGTTTACTAAATCAGTAGTAATCCTATTTTCAGAAGTATCTGATCTGGAAGCTTTTTCCAGGACCCTGTTGCTGAGAGGATGAGAGATATGCTACAAGTATACGACTAAGACAAACTACATAAAGCAACAGTAACAGAAATTACTAGGTCACATCAGAGGCTTGAGAGGTCATTGTTAAGAAGAAACTGAAAACTGTTTTATTGTTATGTGAATCTTGGCATTAAATACCATAGTTCAGATTATGCTATAACAGAATAACTATACAAAGATAACTATGTGAGCAGACAAAATGCAATTCAAATCAAATATTTTACTATGCACATTTATAGGGTTGCTACCTTTTAAGCGGACCAAAGTGGGACTTAGGGATATGGCCAATATGACACTGGTCACGCCCTCTAATGTGACATCACCACAGGCGTGGTGAAGGAGACGCAGTTGTTGTGAAGTTATTACAGCATAAAGAAATCTCACAAATCATTTAAATTATGCAATTTAAACAGTAAAAGTGAAGCTCTACTGCAAAAGCCCACACATTACTCAGTTGTAACAGAAAGTAAAATTACAGAAAAAACACTGGGCAGAATTCACGAAGGCTTGCACGGAGTCTAAGAGTAGTGTAAAACTCCATGCAGCCCTCGCGATCCAGGAACAGCCCGAAATTCCATGTAAGAGACCAGCTAAAACGTCTCTTACACGGAGTGGGCATGGATATGCTAATCACCTCACTTGCAGCCGAAAGGCATGCAAATGAGGTAGATTAGCGATCCAGGAAGCCCAAAGCAGCCCGTGTAAGAGCCGTTTTAGCTGCAGAAATGTACTCAGTTGACAACTGAGTACGTTTCTGCAAATAACACAATGGAGCCATGTCAGCTCCAAATAAAGGGTGCATATGTGTCAGGCAGCATGCCAATGGCCAAATATGTGGCCATTGGCAAGGTACCCCGATGCAAATATGAGAAATAAATTTTTTTTTTTTCGGCAAAGTTTAAACGCAGCGCAGCCCCGCGCAAACGGACTGCGCTATATAAAACATAAAACTGAAGGTTATAAACCCACAAATGTGGGTTTTATACAATACATGGATTTACAATGCAGGGACCAGCAGACCAAAAACAACATGGCCACCGTTTAGTGGTTGCTAAGGGGGGAAGCTGAGTCTAAGACATGTAACTAAGCATCAGTAGGCAATCTGATGTAAATGAGTGTTAGGATACTGAATTCCACTGTCACATAGCAAATGAGCACATTCTGAGTAGTGTAAGAGATACATAAGGGGGAGGAATAGAGTAGGAGATAGGTGACATCACAGGGGGGAATGGCAGAAAGAAATGCAGTTCATTGGCGGTCAGTGTTACATGACAGATGTCAGACACATATCATGGAAAGAGGAGTGCCACAAGATAAGCATGGGAAAGTCAAGAAATGGAAGGTGTACACTGTTGCTTACATCAAAGTTTCTTGCTGGGTGTGCATCTTGCGCGTGTAAGCGCCATGAGGCGAGGAGGGCAGTGTGCGCGCGTGTAAGGGAGACTGAGCATGTGGGAGCCTGTTGGCAGACTTGTAAGACTGTTTGCACTGGTGTGCGTGTTTTAACCCAAATAAGATGATTCTAAACCGTGTAAGCATGTGTGCGCGCATGTAAGCCACTGTGAGCGTGTTTCTGCTGGTATGCGTGTTGCTACCCCCTGAGGAAACAGAAAGGAAACAGGAAGCAACAGAATTAGTAGGAAGCTAGCAGGGAATACTGCTGGAGCTAGCAGGTGAAAACAATTAGAAGCAGGCAATTACACAGGCAGAATAGTAGCCCAGCCAAGCACTTAAAACTCTGCAAACAGCAGTGCAGGATGTTTCTCTCAAGAGACACTGCAAGACAGGAGTACGCTATTAGAAGTAAAAACTGAAAAAGCTGAACTCAGAGCAGAAATGCTAGGGGCTGCCATAGCTGTCATAAGGAGACATAGGCAACTTGCTGAGGGTGGTGACAATGCAAATGGTGCCAGACAACCCACAGTGAGGAGACGGAGAAGAGTGTACAGGCCCAGGGTCAACTACCACGGGTTACATGAGCTGGAGATAGTGGAGCGCTATAGAGTGGACAGAGACCTCCTGCAGCAAATTGTTGAGCTGTGCAGGCCACGCCTCACACACAGAACCAACAGAGGGGAACCTATCCCAGTGGAAACCAAGGTATGTGTTGGCATAAGAATACTAGCAACAGGTACCTTCCAGAGAACAACTGGTGATATGATGGGGATATCACAGGCATCAGCCTCCAGGGTACTGCACCAGTTCCTGGATGCAATGTCAGCACATGTCGGTGATCATGTATATTTCCCCAATGACCGTGAGGTATTGGCCAGCAATATGCGTCTCTTCCAGCAAATAGCGGAATACCCTGAGGTAGTGGGTGCAATAGACTGCATGCACATACACATCAAAGCACCAGCAAGTGAGTGGGGTAGGGCCTACATTAACCACAAGGGCTTCCCCTCCATCAACTTCCAGGTCATGTGTGATGCCCAGGGCATAATAATGAATGTGTGTGCTGGCTGCCCTGGGAGCTACCATGATTCCCATATCTGGCATTTGACGCAGCTGTACCAGACATTTGCCAATGGGGACATCCCACATGGACACCTAGTGGGGGATGCAGGTTATGCACTGGAGCTGTGGCTGATGACACCCATCAGAAACGCACACACACCTGAACAGGAACGCCATAATGAGGCACACGCACAAACACGTAATGTAATAGAGCATGTGTTTGGGCTGCTGAAGTCACGGTTCCGGTGTCTGGACACATCTGGTGGAGTCTTGCAGTATTCACCAACTACATGTACCCAAATTGTCATGGTATGTGCTATGCTACATAATATGACCTTGTGAAAACAGTTGCAGCAGGACCAGCATAGGGCCAGGCCAAACAGCCCCCCACCATTGCCAAGGCCATCACAGGCAGAGCGTGACTCGGAGGAGGAACAACCTGTGCCTGCTCCAGTAGGCAGAAGGAGGATGGCCCAGTATGCCCTGGCCTTGGCAAAGAGGCAACGCATACCACATACACTGGCTCAGTAGGAACCCTGGGAATGATACCCCTCTCTGACTCACTCATATAATAACAGGGATGCCTAAAATGACATAACCTGCTCTCAAACATGTACAGGGAGTGTAGTATGTGCATCCGACAGAGGCAGCCCTGCAGCACCACCTGAGGCATGAATGCCATGTATTAAGCAATGTAACACCATGTAGTATATGCAAACTTGATGACCCTGACTAACATCCTACCCTCACCAAGCATGATGCCACAATATGACGATGAGATGATCAATTGCAATAATTGGCTGAAGTATTGCAGTTAGTCAAAGGGGATCCAATGTGTGCCAGCCTGGGATGACATGCTGAGCATGACATGATGCTCCACCTGCTAGGGGTGGCATGCACCTCTCAGTCCAGGCCTTATGGATACTGGCAAAGGCTGTTGTTACCCACAGCGTGCCTTGAATAGGTAAGGCTCAAAACACAAACCCACCTCCATAGGTATCACAAGGGATAAGAACCTAGATGTAATGCTACCCAATGCCAGAAGTCTAAACAGCAAGATGCATGCAGTCTAAACTCCCCCAGTATGGAGAATGTTGATATCTGTCCTGTAACAGAAAACTGGGCCAAGGCTCACAACAGCACCCTAACACTACCAGGTTACACCTCATACTGTGCTGTACAGCCTCAAAACAAGGAACAAGCTACAAAAGGAGGGTGACTAGCAATAATTGTCAAGGATAACCACACCCCCATGTTGGTACCAGAACAAGAAGCAGCATGGACTAGCCATGGTCAAGTAACAGTGGCTAAAACTGCCTCCCAGTTTATAGCCTGCTACAGACTACCGTCCTAACACCAGGAACTGCACTTGGCCTATGTTGGAATACATGAATATATCAAGCCCTCCAAACCACATTATATTGGGTGACTGAAAATACCCAAACATAGACTGGGAGCATTATACTAGCTCCAACACTGTAGGACGAAAGTTCCTAGAATCCATAAACCAAAATGCCCAGGAACAACGTACCACTCCCACAAGAGGGGTAAGCATACTGGATGTGATAATCAGCAACATGGGTACTGGATGGCAAGATGAGACGTGTATCCCTCACTGGTAAGACCAGACCATAGAGTAATCACACCGGATCTACACATCCTGACCACAGTCCCTGGCCAGAAAACCACAGTGAAAAACATGTGTAAAGCAAATGTTGCACTCCTCCAAACTGATGTGGAATCCATTAAAGGCCCTGTGCAGGTGCAAAATATGGGCCACACCTCAGAACCTGTTATACAGGCATTCCATGAACACTGCCAAGAATGCTTGGATTATGCAATCCCAAATAAAACCAAGACACAATGCCATACATGCAGGCATCTGGCATGGTGGACTCCAGCCATTACCAAACCATGCAAGAGAATGAGGAAGCTACTACATGATAGAGCAAACATAAAAAGGGAAGTAATCACTGATCAGTAGTATGGCAATAAAATATGTCCACACATACAATCCACTAAGGCCAGCTACAACAAGTTGAATCTGTGAATCTTGAGGCAATGTTACACCTGCCCCAAGTACACAGACAACCCTCACCTCCCCCCAAGAAATATAAATATATGTGAGAGATGCAACAATTTATCCAAACCGGAGGTTGAGCTCTCTCAACTCAGTACTGTCAAAACTAGTCAGGAGGAGAAGGTAAACACACACACCACAAACCCAGTCTCACATAGACCTATCACAACTGCAAACCAAAGACATAAACACAGAAAAACATTCCCGGAGGCCCTAATTACAAACACACCACATCAACAGAGGCCTCCAAAGCAGACACCCAAGCAACCACTACCTCCAAACATAGCACATGCAACACATAGTACACAAAGCTGGTGTGCCAAACAGTCACAGGCCAGAAGGAGAAACAACACGTCTGATACAGTTGTAATAGGTGACTCCATAGTCAGACACACTGCTGTCCCGCTCACCAGACTGAACAAGGGAAAGGGTACAGTAAGCTGCCTGTAGGCTGCTACAATATGCCACATAACAGAAGTACACAGGTCACCCCAAAGCAAGTAGAAATATGATGCAGTCATTGTCCATGCTGGCGTGAATGACCTGAGATGTACCTCCCCGGACTACATGAAAAGAGACATCGATGAGCTCTCTGATTATGTAGTCCAGGCCGGTATGACACTGACCATGTGCAGCATCCTACCCTCACCAAGAATGATGCCACAGTACAAACACAGAATGATCAGCTTTAACAAGTGGCACAATTACTGGTGTCATTCCAAGGGGATCCAATGTCTGTCTGCTTGGGATGTCATGCTTGACAAGCCACGCTGCTGTTCCAGGGATGGCTTGCACCTGTTACCCCTGGGCGTCTGGATATTGGATAAAGGCTCTTGCCACCTCCATAGAGCCTTTTGTAGGCAAGGCTGAAAAGACTAACCCACCACCCTAGAAAACATAAGTGGAAAGAAACATAAGGGTAATGCTGACCAATGCCAGATGTGTAAACCTCAATATGCATGCTCCCGAGGCCCTCCCCAGTATGGAGAACATTGATGTCCATGCAGTGACAGAAACCTGCAGCAAGGCTCCTGACAGCAAACCAGCACTACCAGGTTATACTTCATATCATGCGTTATGGCCCCAAAACCTGGACCAAAACATAAAAGGAGGGGGAGTATCCATATTCAGCACAGACACCCACACGTCCAGGTAACTGACAATGCACGAAGCATCGGAGGCCACCCATGTGCAACTAACCATAGGCAAAACTGCTGTACAGTCTGTTGCATGCTACAGACCACACTCTCACACACAGGAACCCCACCCAGCCATCCTGAAGACACTGGACAGTATGAATGTCTCACCAAATACCAAACAAGGTACTCACAAATTACCACATAGGTGGTAATCCATTATGTATGGAAGGAGTAATCAGAGACCTAGGGACACAAGTGGACAGTAACCTGTTATGTGACACTCACATTGCCAACGTGGCTAGGAAGACTGTCTATATTGGACACCGTATCATGAAAGGATTCACATCTATGTCAACAGAGGTCATTGTGCCCCTATACTGTTCTCTTATCAGACCCATAATCTAGTACAATGCCTCATTTGGGATATACCTTACCCGACACCTGCAGCAGTTAGAAAGACCTCAAAGGTACCTCACCAAGAGGATAAAGGGTCTCAAATATATGTCATATGCTGCCTGGCTGTAGACACCCCAGCTGAATGCAGTCACATACTGCCTACACAGAGGCGTTGTATGCCTGTTGTACAAGGCCATGTCCAACACAGGAGTAATGGACATGCTCCACCCCAGAAAACCCAAATCCATCGGAGCTGTGAGAGTGAGAGATGTCAACCATAACACATAATGAAATAGGATGTGCTGGAGGGACAGATACATAACCCAGAGGCTCCCTACACCCTGGAACAGAATCCCACTCCATGTTAGGCAGAGCCCCTCACTGACTCTCTTCAACAGGAATCTTGCCAAGTGGATGGATGATCGTAGATGTACACTGGGGGTCTTCACTGTGTCACATCCAGACAGAGGCACAGTAAAGTAAATCATAAATGGCCATAATATTCACATAGCAAGGGGTGGTGAAAGCCACACACACTCTGGCTAGGCTTATAAATGCCCTAGGGCGGATAGCCTAGTATGAAACTATGAACCTATGAAGATACAAATTGTACAGGACACTAAGGATAATCACAGGGCTTTCTTAACTGATGGTAGGAACCTTGTTGGGAATTCACAGATATGCTCTGAATCACTCAAATATTACAAACAACATACCAAACAAACACACATATTGCCAACATCCAACCTGACAGGTGCAGTGCAACCCCCGCCCCCCCAAAAATGCAAAATATCTATTCCAGCAGAGTGCTGACCCCCTGACATTGCAGATGCTGAGGTAACAGCCAGCATCTACAAAGCAAAACACACAGCATCAATGGTATGAGATGGTGTCCTGGGCTGAGTCCAACATGGACTCCAAGAAGAATGGAATGCCAAATAACACTACTGCTCAATGTCAGCCTTACCACAGGATATGTACCCAAAGAGCAGTGTACAACAACAGTGGTCCTTCTCAACAAAGGTGTTGCCTGAATGGATACTGCAAACTACCACTCCAGAATCCTGACAAGCTTGGTCTGCAAAGCTATGGAAAGGATCAGCATGTACCGCAGACATAAAGATATTGGGGACCTACTGACACTGGACCCTACCCAGTGTGGCTTTCTTAAGTGCAGATCCTGCCCCTTAAATATGTTTGACTCATTTGAAACAGTCATTAAGGTCATTGATGAGGGGAATGTGGTCCACACAGCGTAGCTGGACCTTGCAAAGGCTTCCATACAATACCCCACGTGTTCATTATAGATAAGCTCACCAACTTAAATATAAACCCCTATGTTAGTAGAGGGGTTGCAAACCAGACCGAGGACAGAACTGACATGGTCAGAAATGCTGCAGCCATGTCAGACTACAAACCAGATATAACTGGCATCCCACAAGGCTTGGTCCTGGGACCTCCCTCGTTTGGTATATATGTCCCATAGGTACAGGCCAACATGGAAGGACTGTGTCTGAACAAGTTTGCAGAGGACTACAAACTGGCCACCATATCTGACCCTCCAGCTGACACAAGCATCCCACAAAAGGGCCACATAGAAACAGACAACTGGTACCATAGCCATGTTAGCAAGCTAATTGCAGAAAAGTGTATAGTCAACCCCTGTGGATATACAGTAAGTGCCCACCAATTACCACATAGGTGTTAACCCATTAAGTACTTAACATGTAATAAGAGACCTGGGGACACAAGTTGATAGATATCCTGCATTGGACAAGCATGTGGCTGTAGTGGTTACAGAAACATACCATATACCCACCTAATCATGAAGGTTGTCAGATCTAGATCAGGGGAGGTCATTGTGGCTCTGCAGTCATCCTTCATCAGCGTTACAATTGACTACAATAGCCCCTGTGGGATGTACCTCAGAAGACACCTCCATCAACTGGAAAGTCCCCAAAAGTACCTCACCAGGAGTATCAAAGAGCTTGAACAGATGCCATGTGTTGCCTGATTAAACAAACTGCAGCTCCACACACTGCCATACTGCCCACCCAGAGGCAAGCTGTGCCTGATGTATAAAGCCATGTCCAAGCTGGAATCAATGAACATGCTGCACCTTGTACAATCTGAATGGCAGTGAGCTATGCACATGAGAGACCTGAACCCCAGCACTGACATACATAGGACAAGCTGTACTGAATGATCCATAACACAGAAGCCACCCCCACTCTTGAGTAAACTCCCAGTACAGGCTAGCCAGAGAGTCACCCATCGACTCTCCTCAAGAGGAATCTTGATGAGTGGATGGGAGATGGTAGGTTTACCCTGGGTATCACTGTTATGTCATGGGTAGACGGAGGCACAGTATACTAACCATGACATATGTCATGGCAAACTCCAGTTACAATGTGTGTTGAAGGACAAACACACTCTCCGACTAGCATTAGAAATGGCCTAGGGCACATCGCTAGTATTTGCCAATGTACACCTATGTTGTGGAATACACTACCAATGTTGGACAAGCCTGGTTTAAGTAGTTCATATCTGAACATAATGCAACATGGTTAGATGTGCGCAACTGGCCCCTAACCAGTCTGTTGTGCTCACTATGAAAATGTAAAGCAGTGATAGGACTAAAGCCCAGGATACTGTCCACCACAGTGAAAGTACTGAACCAGTACACTATACGGTTCTACAGTGTTAGGTCAGTATGAAAGGATGTTGACAACTGTATGCAAAGTATCCCATGCAAACCCTGCAGGCACAGTATAATCCCTGTTGTGTTCAGACACAAAGCAGTTGGACAGTAAGTACACAACATGACACACAACACACAACCATAAACGTAAGATATTGTTGAAGTTCACACTCATCCACAAATGTGGTGGGCTGCAGAGTTCAACATATGGAAAGCTCACACTGGGCATGCTCACACACTTTGATAAATGAGACATATGTCAGACAACATGCCATGGAAAGCCTGAACTGGGCATGCTCACACACTTAGGCCAAATCTCAGTTTAGCAGTTGACCACACATATCTGGTATTTGTACGTGTTATTCCAGGAACCAACCACATTACAGCAATCTGCCCAGTGCACACAGTTAAATGACTACAGATACATAAGTGATATAGTGGATCCCTCTCATATTCAAACATCTTCCACAGATACACAAGTTGTTCATAGAAACAGGGAATGCTATGGCAATAAAGACCTGCAAACAGTCTATCAGCAACAAATATTGTGCATCTGACAATTAAACATATGGGTGTAGAGGTCAACACTAGGCTGTTTTCCCTAGGGAATGACAGCTTAGCCAGAGTGTGCTTGGCGTCTGCCTCCCCAGTACAGTAGGCTGCTGTGCCACTGTAAAGTAGGTCACATAAGGCACCGAGTGAGGCTAGTGTGCTGTGCCTCCATCAAGCAGGGACACAGTGGAGATCCCAGGGGTTGAATTTGCTAAGCCACATCCATGTTGTTGGTGTGTGCTGGAAGAGGGTTGGTGAGGACCTCTAACAGTAAGTGGGCATCAATAACAGACCGAGAGGAGCCTTATCTGCAGTGTCTGGACAATTTCACTGTCAACACTTTGTCATGATGATTATGAGGGATTGAAGTGTCGTGCCAGTACTGTTCAGAGATGTCCTCCCTCTGTGGGCTACTGCTCTGCAATGTATTAGCTCACTCTGTCTGTTGGACAGCTCATATATGGCTGGTGTACACCTGACAGGTGTCCTGTTGTGGAGGAGTCATGGGTACATTTGGGATAGCATGATCAATTCAAACCTCCCACATGCTCATAGAATGCAGTTGTCAAGGATTATGCAGAGTGGCCTGTATACTTCCCCCAGTATGGGTCCTTTGAAGTCTTCCACCCCAGTCTTCACAAGTGTAAAGTCTGCTTTTGATAAATACACTTTGTTTGCAGTGACAACCTTGCCTGGGGGTTGGGATGGGATATGGATGTCCAGGGAAAGGTGGGTATGGCCAGATATCAACAATGGTGGTCTACCTCTGGTGTGGAACAGTGAGTATCCATGTTGCAGATGGTCAGGTGCAATATGTATTTCCCCTTGTGGCTGTGGTGAGTGGTTCTGCCATAGCACATGGACTCACAAATTGTAGTGGCTGTAGGGTAATGTTGTAGAGGCCTGAATAGTTCCCACACACAATATACCTGTACCTGACGTTAACAACTGGAATGGTGTATGTGAACACCTGCATATCTTGGCACTGTTCCCAGGGAAGCAAAGTGTGTGTCCTGGATGTGGGAGGGGTGGTCCAAACTGGTTGTGTTGTGTGTTACAGGTCCTGTGGTCACGAAGCATGGTATAGAACATAACCTGCCAGTGCTGATGTGCATATCTGACCCTGAAGTAGGTGGCTGCAAATGCATATATATGCTATCCCCCACCTGACAGGTAGTACTAGATGTACATACCTCTGTAGAAATAATGATGTCAGCACACTATAATTATTGCAGGTGCAGAACAGATGCCCAGTAATTCGGATAGTGCACTCTGCTAATGCGTCTTCCTCAAGTGTCATAATATAGTTAGGTAGGGGTTTGAATCCTGCAAATGCTCAGTGTGTGTGCGTGTGTGTGTGTGTGTGTGTGTGTGTGTGTGTGTGTGTGTGCATGTGTGTGTGTGGGTGAGCGGGGTTGGTGTGTGTGCAATTCTGTGTGAGAGAAATGTCCCTTTTGGCAACTAGGAGAACACACTACAAGATGCACATTCCCTTTTCTAAACACCAAATGCTCAGTGTGTGTGTGTGTTTGTGTGTGGGTGAGCGGGGTTGGTGTGTGTGCAATTACATGTGTGAGAGAACTGACCCTTTTGGTAACCAGTACAACACACCAGCTGGTGCATATTCCAATCTCTACACAGAGATGATGTCAGCACCCTACAAGTACAGCAGAAGAGGGCAAATCTCCCAGTAATGCAAATAGCACGCTCTGCTACTGTGTCTCTCACTACTGTCATAGCACAGTTAGTTATGGCTTTGAATTCCACACATGCCACGTGTGTTTTTGTCACACAGAATGCCCATGTGTGTGGGTTGTTGTTCACAATAATGCATGACATCGATTAAACCAGTAATGGCAATGGACACAGATGATGTATGTGTGTGCCAAATACACATATGTACCTGTGACCTTCAATAGTTCCCATGTCTGACGCCTGCCACATGTGAATGCATGGTATTTGTACTGGATAACATTATGACTGTGGTCTTCTGTGCAGGTGCTGCATGTGGTATGTGTATATACAGTGTGAGTTGTATATGGTATCATCCTAGCAGCGAGGGATACACATCTGGTCTGGGGCATATAGTCTACATATTGTTGATGAACAGGTGCTGCATGTTTTCACCTGTTGTGGGAGTGGTAACAAGTTGTTCCATAGCAATGCAGTGACTACATGCTAGGAACCTTTCAGCTAGGGTGTTGTAGCTACAGTAATTCATCAGCATTCAGTAATACTTCAGCATTCCTGGTGAGGGTATGATGCCAACCAAGGTCGGGGTCATACCAGCCTGTGCCACATGCTCAGAGAGCCCTTCTATGTTCCCTATCATGTAGTCCAGGGAGGTACATCACAGGTCAGCCATAGTGGCATGGACAATGACTGAGTCATATGTGTCCATGCCTCTGACTGACCTGTATGCTTATGTTATGTGGTGGACCATAGTGCCCCACGGGCATATCACAGTGACCTTCACCTTGTCCAGCCTGGTGAGTGGGACCTCACTGTACTGGACAATAAAGGTACCTAACACAACTGTAGCAGGTGTGTTGTCTAGCTGTACAGGCTGTGACTGTTTGGCACACAGGATTTGTGTGCTATGTGTTGCAAGTGCTGTGTTCCGGCTTAACGTATGCCTGTGTGCCAGCTGCAGAGGTGTCTGCTGCTCAGGCAGGATGCTATTCTGAGGCTCCACAAATGGCCCAGTGTGTTCATGTGTTTGGATTGCTGTCAGTGTAGGTCTACATCAGACTGGTATTGTAGTCACTGTAGTATTTCATGCCACCTGACAGGTTATGCCAGTACTGGGTTCAGAGTGCTTAGTCCCCAGTTTGGCTATGTGGTTGCATCTCATACATGTGTTGTATGTCCATGTGTAAGGGAGAGGGTTGACTGTGTACATGTGGCAGCTGTGACATTGCCACATGACCCACATATTCCACAACTGTACCATAGAGGTGACTGACAAGTGACCTTTGCACATGCTACCATAGTATTGTGATTACCATGGTGATTAACAGCACATAGGGCCAATGTGGAACAAGGTACAGAAGGTGAGTATGTGAGGGTGTAGTGCCTGTGATTAGTTAGCACTGGCATATATGACTGCTCACATGGTCAAATGCCAGGTAAGTCATATGCAATGTGTCACAGGTAACATACATGTGAACAGGACAAACAGTGACGTTCTGTCAAGTGAGACATGGACATACATATAGTAAGCTATGCAGATGTCACTAGGAGTCCACAGAAGCTCTGTAAATCTGCATTGCAGGTGGGATCAGTGTTCCAGGGTAACTGCAAGCAAACATGCATGCAAACAAAGCTACAGTAAGCAGGGCTGCATTTAGTCCATTGTACAACAAACAAGCTGTACCACTTCCAGTAGGTAACAGTGCAAATATGCAGGCACTATACACATGTACATGGAAATACACAGGTCAGATGGCTAGGGTCCAGTCTCAGCGCACACAAGTGTACAGACCATGTACCGTCAGGATGTACAATAACTGGATGGAAACCCAGGTGCTCATACCTGCAGTAATACACATGTCAAATAACAGACACTGAGCCTTCACTCAGTGGTTCCATACTTAGTAGGCTGTATGCTACCTGTCCTGCCACCACAGTATCCCTGACATTTATGGAGACTCTCCCTCCTGTGAAAGTTAGTTTTGTGTGTTGGGGCTGTCTAGCATGGTATGAGATGTGAGCTTGCAATGCTAGGGTGCTCTTGTGTGTCCTGTACCAGTCGTGTAGTACTGCACACATATCAACATCCTCAAACATCCGCATTGCAGAGTCCAGTGTGGGCAACATGCCACTTGCAGTTTACATGTCCATCGTTGCGTATCAATACTTTCATTACCTTATCCCCTGTGCTACCTATGTATGTAACCTTCTGTTTACATCATTACCACCAGTATGCCAACATGTGCAGATGATACACTATGGTACTTACCATGGGTGTAGACAACAGTACAAGACAATCATACCCTTACTACATCAGGCATGCTGGGATATACCCACAATTATATCAGCACACAGTACTGTTAACAACATGATACTATTACTACACATCTATGTAGTCACCCTGTGCATCAGCAGCATGTTAACCTGTACCTGCACTGATGTTACAGATTGCAGGAGGTGGCACAGTTTCATCATATGCACAGGGTGTGAACTTGGTATGCCTGAGTCTGCCACTGATGCCACCAATTGACATGTATGTGTATGTGTGTTGGTGAGGGACAGCAGTACAAGGTGGGGCAATGTTGATGCAGTGTGCGTGTATGTGGTAGCCCTAGGTGTTGTCAATTCGCATGTGTGTATGGATGCACACAGTTCCACCTCATGGCTGCCATATACTGGTGTTTGTGGACAGCCACAGACTGTACCTGCCAGGTCATACAGATCAGTGTCTCTGCCCACGGAAATGGTACCTGTGCCTTGCAGGGGTGCTACGGACCGTATCCGGTACCAATCCAGACTGGGTACTGTCATCAGAAGCAGGTGTTCATTGACTGGACACAGATCCCTGTCGGGCCTGTCCAGAGCCACGTGCACGTGGTCTCCTGGGGCGGTCTGATGACAGCACAGACCTAGCATTGCTGGGGCTGCTGCTGGCACTATGGGGGCGGCCGCGGCCCTGCTGTCATCTGCAACGACTGCCAGCTGTTGCTGTTGCTGGCATACGCCCACGTCGACGCCTCAACCGTCCAGCATTGCCCTGGCTCATGGACATGTAGTTGTGGAACTGATCTAATATGTCCCCACAACGTCTGTCTATGACATCGGTGAAATTACGGATGGCAGCCGCAATGTCATGCATACTGTCAGTCATGGCTGTGCGACATGCGGTCAGCTCCCTCAGACCCTGCCTGGTGTACCGTTCCATACGTGACTGTGCCTGCATGACAGCCCAAAACATAGCTGAGGTTGTAAGACCTCTGTGGGCACGTCTGACAGGGGCAGTACGCCCACGGATGCTCCCACGAGAACCCCTTGACATCTGTCTGTGTGGTACCATCTCAGGGCCATGCCCATGGCTGCTGTGTGGGGAAGCATGTGCCACAGATACCACATTACCCTGGTCAATGCCCACTGTATCCTGTCCATCACCTAGGGACATTGGTGACAAAGGGTGTATTGGAAGGATGACTGTGCGCATTGATGGGGTTGACAGCTGTGTACTGTCAATTGGCTGACCAATGACGGACCCTGGCATACCTTCCTGTGCCATTACACAAATGTCATCATTATCAGTACCCGTGGCACCTGATTCAGGTTCCCTGATGCATGACACTAGAGCAGCACCCGAACCTGTGGGAGTGAAACAGGAAACACAGTTTACAATGTCTACACAATGTTACCAGTGATGCACACATGCACACATGCACACATGCACACATGCACACATGCACACGTGCACACATGCACAGGTGCACACATGCACACATGCACACATGCACAGGTGCACACATGCACACATGCACACTTGCACACAGTTGCACACAGTTGCACACTTGCACACTACTCAGTATGTGAGATATCAACACACAGACAGACACACCTGCATGCATACACAGAGCACTACTAAGTGAGCCTAATATTATTATTACTATCAAGACTATTAAAGGTATTGTTAATACACACTCACCAGCATGGATAGGCTGCATTGCTGTTACACCGGAGGGACCTGCAGAAGTGAGGAAATTAATGTCAGTGGGCACAACTGTGCCATTGTTACTGAGTATGATACAGATCAGTAGTACAGCAGTTGCCTTTCACAGGTCAGCTGCTGATATTGAGAATATCACACTTGCACATTAAATACTATGATGACAGCTACAAACCAAGGACACACCTCACACATGCATTAACTACCAGTGTACACAACAGTCAACTATACATATGGCATATTACCTGTACGCTCGTAGTCTTGCCGCTGTGTGGCTCCAGCCTCCATCATAATGCAGGTCTGCTGCTGTTGTTGTTGTTGGCGGGCTGGAGCCACAACACTTATGAGTAGTCCCTCCAGTCTGGTGAGTGGGGGATGTGTATCCACCCCACCACCGGTGACAACCTGTTGCCTGTGGGTATCCGACGCATGCTGACGGACATTTCTGATTAAATCACTGCAGTGATGTCGTACCTGCTCATATGTCCTATTATGCGTGCCTATGTCATTTACCCGATGGACCAGGTCTTGCCACAGTGCAGCCCTCTCCTGCTGATTCTGGCTGGTGCGGGAAAAGAGTATTGCATAATCCCGCACCAGGCTCTGGTGTATTTCCTCATCCTCAGCTGCAGAGTACGCTGGATTGCGCTGGTGAGCCATGGTCCTGAAAAAGGAAATAACATGATATCAGTAAAATATGTCAGCAGAATTTGGCACACATACTACACATGCTACTCGACTGTTGTGATACAACATATCTCACATATATAGTATCTGTCTGTCTATTGGTGGATACACATGTAAATGGCCAGGTATCAGTGCTCAGCCAACAACTGTGCAACAGTACCTGGCACACTCCATACGACATACTACCAAACCCCAGCAGTCAGAACACTGATTCAGGTCCAAAGCACCTCCTCACTCTGAGGGTTTGTATCGAGGTACTGTATGGGGTACATCATCAACTACTGTGAGCTGACCACAAACTAATTGCCCTGGATATACATATCCCACCTCCACCACCAGCACAAACGACTACAGTGAATAACATTTCAAATGCAAACTTTACACTTCGTAACACTGACATGGTATCCTTTAAGCCCACTGGGCCAGTGGAAGACACGACCCACAGTGCTGACTCCTTCACAAATGATTTCTACGGACATCTCCGAGAATGCATGGATCATGCAATCCCATATAAGACCAAGACACTCTCCACAAAGGGAAAGCATCCTGTCTGGTGGACCCCAGCCATAGACAGATTGCATAACAAAAGATGGAAGCTACTGCAAGACAGAGCATAATTCCATAATGGGAAGGCATGTCTGATCAGCACTAGTAAGGAGCTATTTTCTCTCATACAAACATCCATGGGCAACTTTGAGAGGGAAATCATCGGGGACACTACAGATAACCACAAGGCCTTCTTCAGTTATGTTAGAAACCTGGTCAGAAACCCTCCAATATGCTCATAGTTCGTACACAACAACAAATAATTCACTGAACCCACAGATATTGTCAACATTGTGGCCGACAGGCTCAGTGCAAGCTTCCCCCCTCCCTCTCCCCCAAACTAAGACATACTTATCCCAGCTGACTGTAACCTCCCTGTCATCACAGATGTCCAGGTGAGAGCCGCCCTCAGAAAAGCAGAAAACACAGCATCAATGGGACCTGATGGTATCCCTGGTTGCATGATACATGAACTCCAAGAGGAGCTAAACACACATATAGAAGTGCTATGTAGCACTAGCCTGACTGCAGGATATGTACCTGTACACTGGCGTACAGCAGCAGTGGTTCCACTCCACGAAGGAGGCACCTCTACATACCAATACAATACAACACAATACAATACATTACAATACAATACAATACAATATGCTATTGCCCCTGGGACTACAGCAGCATACTGTTCTGCTACCCTGACCATTGTGACACATGTGATGTGATGGTACCTGCTCCTGTCAAACAGTTACACAGGGTGACTCATATGGCATATTACCTATCTGACTAACATTCAGCAGGGGTATGTGTGACATGTACTCATGGGGAGTCTTGCTTCTTAATGCTGTGTGGTTTATTGCAGGGTATGTCTTATCTGTGGGTAGGAACCTGTACCTCCGCCATGTGCTCTCTACTGCGGTGTCACAGACAACACACAGCAGTCATTTAGGTTGTGGATGATGTGAGGTGTTACTATGGTTGTTGGACATCTGTCATGGGTGTGACTTAAGTATGTAAATCCAGGAGTGGTAACCTCTATGTGGGTAGTATGTGTGTACTCTGTGGTGTTGTCAGTCACTGTGCATTGGTAATGTGTTTGAGTGCATTGTCACAGTGTCGTACATGTCACTGTGTCCTTTTCCATATCTGTAGCTGTCATGTGAGGTATGTACCATGGCAGCCATTGTGTGGTGTGGAGGGGTACACTGACCTACATGTCCATAGCTGACACACCATGTCTGCTGACACATACCATGTGCAGGTATTCCAGGAATAGTGTGCCACTGTGACTATCATTGGGGGGACTATTGTACACATTTATGACCCTGTTCACCCCTGACACATACAGTGGTGGGCAGCCAATCACATATCTGGTGGTTACTGGTGTAGGTGATTTGAAATGGGGTATGGTACTCCAGTTTCAACACTGGTGTTCACTCCATGCCTTTGTCACCAGGCACCTGTTGCAATACATCTGTACACATGTGCCTCACTCAGAATATATATACATCTCTCTCTCTCTCTCTATATATATATATATATATATATATATATATATATATATATATATATATATATATATGTATATATATATATATATATATATATATATATATATATATATATATATATATATGTCTGTATACATATACACATATATATATCGATGTACATATATTGCTATAGATATGGAGAGAGGGGGGTGTGACAGAGAGGGGGTGAGAGTGACAGAGGGGGTGGGACAGGGGGAGTGTGAGATTGTCATATACAGTCATATCTGTAGATAGTCAGATCTGTCTGTCTATGTATATGCATCTATATATATCTATATCTGTATGTGTGTATTACATATATATGTTTCTACATATTCTATCTATCTACATCTGTCTATGTATTCCTACATCCCTCTCTATGTATGTATATATATATATATATATATATATATATATATATATATACATACATATATTGAGATACATACGTATGCATATGATAGATAGGTATATCAACATGTTTGTTTACAAAACTGTATACACACACTAACATACTGCTAAACATACATAACTGTGAAACCTACTTTGTACATTGCACTACAACCTACATTCAACCTACATTGATATGTGCACATAGATGCCCTCACATACATATGTATGTACAGCCTTCACTGATAGTTGCTGTATGTCCCCTGCCCTATGCACATTTTAATATACATATGGATACAGACCAATGACACATATGGAGGGTTCACAGTATGTAGATTTTTAAAGTATTACTTTACATTACCTGTGTTTGTCACAGTTGCTTGGGTTGCCGTTTGGTTTGTTGTCCTGCTGCTCCAGTTGTCAGTTGTCAGTTTTCGAGTGGGTTTTGATGACTGGTTTGGTTTGTGTATGTTTTTTTTTTCTCTCTCTCTCTCTCTCTCTGTCTCTCCCTACCTCCACAGGGTGCAATGAAAGTATTGCATGTGTGGACTGGGAGTACAGCATGCTTTTGTAGGTATCTGCATATGTCCATGTGATGGCCTCTGCACCAATTGTTAGCCAGCATTTGCTAATTGCATGCAGCCAGTTGTGCACTGATTGCAGTTCTCACTGTGATTCCAGGACAGTGCTATAAAAAGGTATGTGAGATAGGCGTAGCCCTTTCAGAGTTTAAGGGCAGGGACCATGCTGGTATGCTGTGGACACTGTTCTGTGAGTGTAAAGGTTAGTATCTCTCTCATATTTCTGGCTGTGTTGTAGATTAACATTTCTCCAGTCATTTCTCCAGTTTCCTGTACTAAGTGTGTATGTACACTGACACCTAAGACTACTACTACTGTTAATGTGGGTGGGTGTGCTTTCTTGTGGGACATGTGGTGTAACTGGTGTATAGCAGCGGCTCTTGCACTTTGTTGCTATGGCTTAAATATTTGCCCTTTACATTCATTACTTGTATGCCTGCTAGGTGTCCTGACTGTAGTGTGCTGCTGTAGCTTTCCTATTTTCCATGTACATTCACACCTTGGAATGCTTGCTATATCTGCTGGGGTGTTACTGCATGCAGTGTGGTCTGGCCATGGTGTGGGCCTTGACATCTATTAGGATATTTGAGTATGCTGCTGAGCAGGCCCCAGAGACTCTCAGGTGCATCTTTTATCTGCCTCATGGAATGGTACATATCAGTGGGGTACACCCATTAAATTGCCTGGTATTCTGCAGTTGTGACTGTGGGTTAGCATGAGCATATGTATTACTACACTATTTCCGACATGCAAGTGGTGCATACTTTCAGTACTTCATAGTTACCATTGCATGTGTTGTAACACCTTTCTGCCTACTGTTTGTACATTTCACAGGGAGTTTGTGGGGCATCCCTGTAACTCAGTCACTGTTGCTATGTCTAGGCTCTTAACTATTCAAATATGGCAGTGTCAGACCTCTCAGGTGTACAGATATTTGCAGGTTGTCCACATTTTTGCCTCATATTTTGGTCCATATCTCATAAACAGCTTTTTCTGGCAAATCACTCTGGGCTCAAGTCAGACTATAGTGACAAACATTTCAGTTTCAGACTTCATACCCTTCCAAACATCCAACAAAATGCAGAACCTGTTACTCTCTCAACTGTCTAAGTTTGTTGGAGCATTATTTGGAATGTGTCCCTGTTTTTGGTCCTTTGCTCCACATTCTGTATTACTTAATCCGGATGTGTTCCTGTAAGAGGTTGTGGGGTATGGGCAGTGATTATCCTGCTGTGAGTATGTGTGTGGCTTGCAAGGTGCTACAGTGACATTATTACCTACTAGCTACCAGCTAGCATGGCTGTTTCTGTTCACACACTACTATTATAGAAATCCAATACTTTTGACAGTAAATATACATGACATGCTTTGTGTACTACACATCCTATATTCCCTTTACATTCATTCCTACTATTACATGATATATTTATTGTAGCACAATGTTCTTATATAACAGTCATAGCTTAGTGGTAAGTCATGCAGACTACTGTTTCCTGGGTTCGGGACTGACAGTGGGATTTTATTTTGCTTTTGAGCAGACTACAGGCCTTGTCATTCAGAGTGACTAAGGCACTTTTAAGCAGTTATAACCGGGTTAGTGCTGGTTTGTGCGGAGCTCACGCATGCGCACTGGCGTTCAGCTCCGCACACACCTGCTTACAACTGCTTAAAAGTGCTTACTCTTGCGCACACCCACACTATTTTCTTTGAAAGAAATGAAAATGGGGAGACAGGAAAGTGGTGAAAAAGGAGTCACAAAGAGGGTAAGACAGTAGGGAAACAAGCTCGGGTTTTGCAGGAGGGATGTAGGTAAGGCCCATAGCTGCCCATTTCTTCATCAGCAACAGCTGTGCATATGTTTGTAATTAGGTGTGACATTTGAAACCTTCCACCCCTGAGAGAGGTGTAAGGACAACAATAATACTTGTTGTACAGCCAATTGTAATTGACAGTTTCCATGTCCAGCAGACATGTGTACGAAATGGGCAGCTATGTATGGGGCGTAATTGTTTTGTAGGTACAGAGTGCCCTTTTTTTTTTCAGGTGAGAGTGGTATGTCAGGTACGGGAAGTTGGTATAGCTGGGGAGGTAGGTTGGGTAGGTTAACAGGCAAGACAAACAAGACGCATACAGGGGCGATGTATGACACATGTAGGGGGGTTACACAATTGAAGGGGACGGATGTTTGGATATCTAGAGCCCATGAGCCCACAGATGGCAACAGTGGAACTGATATCCCCACCCATGGGCAGTTGCCACTGTGCCTTCACGGCCCAGGACGGGGCTGTGCTGGGGGCTGTGTAGGCCGGGCAGCAGGCACACCCGTTAGTTGTGCCACCTGTGCCTCAAGCTGGCGTAGGGGCCCAAGAACAGCTTCCCAGATCTCTCTACGCACCACAGTCCGGACACTATGGAGGGTGAGTGGATGTTCTCCTCCGGCCACACTTGCAGAGGGGGACGAGCCCCATCCCCTGCAGCGCTTCCACCCGCAGGTGGCACAGGGCCACCGGAGGAGGGTCCGGCCTGGGCACTACTGCCAGGTGCACTCGCCAGCTGAGGAGGGAGAGGTGGGTCCGCTGGAACCCGCCTTTCCTGTCGTCCTATGTTTTGCATTATGTCATGACAGTTTGGGTTAGTAACGTACAATACCATTCACAATTAGTTGTAACAGCATGCATTAGTATTCCCATTAACCAAACACCCAGATATTCAAACCATTGAACAGCAAGCATAAAACATGCATATTTTGAACAGCAATACACAGTCCAACAACATGCAGGGTTGATTGATGGCAACAGGCCATCAGGTTTGTATGTATGAACAGGGCAGATGCATCAACATACATGCAAATATGTATGAACCAACAGGACAAATGTCCAGGGGTGTTAATTGTGATTGCACATACCAATTTCACGTGGAATGGATTATATGTGGTTATAGGGTAGGGTGAAGAAAATTTAATTAACAACTTCAAATACCAATACATATGCTGTACATTTCTAATAGCTGCAGATATATACACATTACAGTTCTGCCTACAGTTTCCTATGTGATAACTACTTCAAGTTGGTGATAGGAATGTTACTGCTACATCAATATACATTTTCATTTTTATTCATACACATTCATATCTGGCTCTGTTCAGCTACATCATCCTGCTACATTTGCTTTATATAGCTATAGACAACTGTGGATGTTTGGTATTTCAGACAACCATACTATCTGCATATTGCAGACTGAGAGCAACATATCCAGATTTTGGGATACACATTCCAGCTGCGGTAACATTTTCAACACATGTTACTGTTTGGTTCTGCTTGTCACATTCATTTCATTCTGTACTGACTGCAGTATACTTTATTCAGGAGTTATTACTACTTTATTGGTGGATTCATAACTCTTTCTCACACTCTCTCACTTGTTTTATTTTTACAATTCAGGATGGTACTTAATTCTAGGCTTTATTGACATGTTTTACCTGTAGTTATAACAATCCTTTCCAACAGTCTCACTTCTGTCATGTTTCTGTATTTCAACAGGGATATATTTCACACGTGTTTTACTCAGCTTCTGCAGCTGTACTCTTCAGCCTGCTGCAGGTTACAGGTGGGACATCTTTATTTCAGACATGTTTCATTTTTCTGTTTGGATTACAGACTGCATCACACTTTTGTAATCAAGCAATACTTGCAAACCCTGTTACACTGTTACTTGCACATTTTATTAATTAGTGACTACACTGCACTCTTTTGGTAACTGTCATACTTATATATTTATTTACAGTTACAGGGAGAGGATTACTGACCTGCCTGGTGGCGCAACCGTGCCAGCCTATCGCCATAGGCTCTACGGTTCGCAGAACGGACACCTGCAGCTGTAATATAAATAAAGTAATATTGGAATACACATCTCCATAATATCAGCTAGGTTAATTTCTTACATAAATAATTATATGTAACTTACTCAGTAGTGGGGCGTTGGGCATTTGCCGGGCCTCCTGGATCCAACGGTTCAGTTGGTCTTGCTTCTGTCTCTTCAGGTCCACATGGTGGTGATGAACCTGCTCACCAGTCCTTGGTATCCCTGTGGCACTGGTGAGATCATGAGCCAACCGGTCCTACGCCTCAGCCCTATATGCTCCCCACAGGACCTGGCCCTGCATGAGTTGGGCCTCATGATTGTGGACAAGGAGCCAAACCATATATTTGGACTCCTCAACACCTCACCTCTGTGCTCGAAAGCAACTACCCTCATCTACACCTGACATTCTGGCTGCAAGTCGGTTCTACAATCGGTTATGCTGTGTATTTCCGCCTATGGGGCTTATATATGCCGTTTTTCCCGCACTTATCTGTGATTGGCCATTTTGGAATTGTATCAGCTTCATAAAACCTGCTTTGTCATGCTCCTCTTTCTATTCATTCCTATATATATGCTATTACTGCATTTCTAAGTGCAACTGTCATGGCTTAGTGGTTCAGTACCTTGACTATGGTGCATGGTATCCTGGGTTTGAATCTGGCCACTGCTTTTTATGTTTTATGACTGTCTACACAGGCTAGGAGGTGTGTCTGTGTAAAGGCAGTTTTGTTACAGCTTGCTCAACGTTGCCCATCGGTTAGCTTGTTGGCGCGGCGCGCAGCTCTGCGCAAACGGGTTACGCTGGTTTATGCGTCATTTGGCTGTCAGCATGCATATTACGCTCAACTCAGCCATGGGCACACAGTTTCAGCATGTCAAACAACTGCTCACCCACGGGCACTCATTTTACACCTGTTAAACCACTGCTCACCTATGGGCAGATGCACTCAACTTGTTAAACTGTAGCTCAGCTATAGGCACATCTGACATTTTTTATTATTTTGTTATCTCACATTTCTTCAAAATATATGGCCCATTTCATTACATTTTACATAAAATATAATTTTATATGTGTACATATATGTCAGGGACTTGTTTTGTGCTTATTTCACTAAAAATAAAAATTGATGTTGGGGGGGCTCGAACCATGACTGCCTGCTCTTCAGCCGACATCTCTACCGCTACGCTATTGCTTCTTGGCTTACTTTGCATATTTAGTTCTTATATGCTTTTCCACTGACTGCTAACTGTGGCTAAGCTACAGGCACGCCCGAGCAAATGAGGGCACTCATGGGCAAACATCTTTACAATTTAAAAAAAAATTATAAGATGTTCATGTGTACATTTTATGTTCGTAGTCTGTGGGGGCATGTGTTGTGTTGTATTTATTCACATTTACACGGGCTCTGTCGTGGGGGTTTACTTTCTGGACTTTTACTCTTCTGGGGGAGTGTCCGTTTGCAGGGCTCGGCCTACGGACACACCCCCTACTGTCTTCCACGGACCGTGTAAGCCTTAGGTGTGATTCAGCATGCCCTCATGCATATGCATGACATGCTGACATCACACCGTTTAACTGCAGCCTCTGTGTAAGCCTTGTAACTCTTACACGGAGGCTTTGTGAATCCTGCCCACTATTTATTATTAAACAGACAATTATATTTATTTAAAAATAGTAAAAAAAAAAAAAAAACCTCTTGAATTCTACATATTACACTAACCATGACTATTCTGATAGAAATAAACCTATAGCACTACTTTACGCAGCACAATGATGCAATAAAGAACAGGCCTAACAGCAGCACTGCCATATTCACCCTATACTCAAAGCAGTACATTTTAAACTTATTATAAAGACAGCATTAAAAATAAAAAACACACACTTCCACTTATAAAACCAAGCTATGCACTACATTTACCTATGAATATGTCCCCTCAAAAAATAAGCAGTGGATGGGAGGTTGGCATAATGGTTAAGGTATTTACCTTACAGACAGAGAGTCCAGGGTTTGATTCTCCCATGGGTAGGTTTAAAATAGCTTACAAGGGCAGTTAGCCTCGTACTAATCTACAAACCTCTACATGCAAATACATACATGTTTTCACTTTTAAAAGTAGTTCTTGCAAGTTATCACCAATCTACAAGCCTCTACATGCAAATACATACGTTTTCATTTTTAAAAGTAGTTCTTGCAAGTGATCACCAAATAACCACTATAAAAATATACCTAAAGTAGTACATCTTAACTTCTTGAAGACAGCATTAAAATAATACAATAACACATTTCCACCCAAAAAGTGCAAGCTGTCCCAAAACATTTCCATTTGTAAACTCAAAGTACCCTATAACAGCCAAAATAACATTAGAGGTATATCAAGTACACCAAATTTATCCAACAGAAATAAAAAAATAAAACTTCTGTACATACATTTTAACCTTTAAAAACTACATCTTCCAAATCATCCCAAAACAACCACAATAACTATAGATTAAATTGTATACATGTACGTACATATAATGGTGGTGCAGTGGTTAACGTTGCTGCCTTATAGCAGCAGGTTCTCTGTTTCATTTCTCAGCTGGGGTGCCTTCTGTGTGAAGTCTGCATTCTTGTGGGTTTTTTTCTCCCACATTCCAAAGACATGTGGCTGGAGTTTTCTCCCTGGGCCACTGCTAAAAATATGCATTTGTATGGGTTTGCTCCAGTTTCCTCCCACATTCTAAAGACATGCATCTGGACCATTTTTCCCTAGTCCTCTGCTGAAAATAGTCTTGATCCTAGTGGGACTTTTCCAGTCAACAAATGTTAAATATATATATTTATATAACACATATGTACATACTTTTTGTACCTTTAAAAACTACTACATGCAAATCTCAAAATAACCACTACACAGATTTAAATACTTTACGGTGCACCCATTTACCTCTAAACATTAAACAATTAAAAATTGAAATAAAACACAATATTCCCATTTTTAAAAGGCTAGAGTCATAAAATACGATTTGTACTTACTCACCACTAAAATCACAGTCTTTGTTGGGCTGGCTGGCTTCCCTGCTGGAGTAGCTAGCTGGCTGGCTGCTGGAGTGGATAGCTGGCTGGCTGGCTGCTGGAATGGATAGCTGGCTGGTTGGCTGCTGGAGTGGGTGGCTGGCTGGTGCTGAAGAGACTGAATGGCTGGCTGCTGGAGTGGCTGTATGGCTGGCTTGTTGCTGGAGTGGCTAGCTGGCTGGCAGGCTGCTGGAGTAGCTAGCTGGCTGCTGGAGTTGCTAGCGGTCTGTCTGGCTGGCTGCTGGGGTAGCTAGTTGCATATCTCTCAACCTCTTAGAGCAAGCAGTCTGGACAGAGACATACATAATGCAAGGACAAAGGCCCAAAAATAGGGACAACTTTTAAATATAGCTGTTACAAACTTGGAAAGTTAGTAGAATGACAAGCTTTGCATTAGCACTACTTTTCTGAAGGGTATGAAGTCTGAAAGTCAAATAACTGTCATTATTTTCTGACTTCACTCCTCAGTGATTTATCATTGATTTTCCAGAAAACAAAACATTCATGAAGAACAAGACAAAAATATGAACATTCTGCAAAAATATGGGCAGTTGAGAGTTATGGCTAGCTGGCTGGCTGCTGGATAGCTAGCTGGCTGCTAGAATGGATGGCTAGAAGAATGGATGGATGGAAGGATGGATGGATGGATGGATGAATGGATGGATGGATGGATGGATGGATGGATGGCTTGGCTGTTAGAAAAAAAAAAAGATAAACCTCAGTCTTAGTTTTGTTAGTGGCGGTAGAAGCGGTAAAAACAAACCGCTCTAAACCCATGATCTGTAGGGCTCTTCCTGCCCCCATCCCCACCCCCTTCATGAGCTGCAGCCAATTGCTGCACAATTTAAAACACCTGGACCTAACAGGGAACAACTCTGCCTGCATGTCCGGGTTAGTAAAGTAACCAAATTGCTGTGGAAAAACTGGAAGTATTTGCAGCATTTAATGGCAATTTGGCGAGATTGAAAAGTGGCTAGGCTTGTAAATGCCCTATGGCAGATAGCCTAGTATGAACCTATGAACCTATGGGACTTTTAAAATCCCACTGCTTTACAATGATTTACAATGGGATGAAGTAGCTACACTGGTGAGTGTCCCGCTGATAACAGGACGGGTGGCATCCTTAATATTTTAAGAAATGGACAGACTGGCCTAAACCCTGGATTGATGTGTGTACTTTTTTCCAGAAATAATTTTTTGGGAAATGCTGTTTAGAAGTAAGGAGACATATGAGGGAACAGTCTCAGTGGCACACCAGGCTGTGGTTTTTTTAATGCCTTTTGTCATGCAAAGTTGACTAATTAGTTGAATACACCCAAGTATGAGACTCCAGCTTATTGAAGGAAGGGAAGATGGGAGGAGTAACTTTGCCAGGAACTGAAACTTGCAAAGCTGTTCTTTGTAAAAAGCCTTTTTACCCTCCATCCACAACCCCTTTTTCCCATTTTTGCACATGGGGTCAGGGTGTCACTTCAACAGTGGCAATCATCTAGAGCCAGGGTTTACACCAGGTGGCTATCCCTGCCACAGTAGTTCTTCCACATCCCACCTATGGCCAGTTTAGAGTGTCAAATCCACCTACTGCATGTCTTTGAAATGTGGGAGGAAACCAGACCTTCTTCTTCTTTCGGCTGCTCCCTTTAGGGGTTACCACAGTGGATCATCTGTTTCCATTTCTTCCTGTCCTTTGCATCTTGCTCTGTCACACCAACCACCTGCATGTCCTCTCTCACCACATCCATAAACCTTATCTTGAGCCTTCCTCTTTTCCTGTTACCTGGCAGCTTCATCCTTAGCATCTTTTTCCCAATATACTCTGCATCCCTCTTCAGCACATGTCCAAACCAACATAATCTTGCCTCTCTGGCTTCGTCTCCAAACCTTCCAACCTGGGCTGACCCTCTAATATATTTATTCCTAATCCTGTCACCCTCGTCACACCCAGTGCAAATAGTAACATCTTTAACTCTGCCACGTCCAGCTCTGACTCCTGCTGTTTTGTCAATGCCACTATCTCCAACCCATATAACATAGCTGGTCTCACTACCCTCTTGTAGACCTTCCCTTTCACTCTTACTGGTACTCATCTGTCACAAATCACTCCTGACACTCTTCTCCACCCACTCCATCCTGCCTGTACTTTCTTTTTCACCTCTCTTCCACACTCACCATTACTCTGAACTGTTGATCCCAAGTATTTAAACTCATCCACCTTTGCCACCTCTACTCCCTGCATCCTCACCATTCCTCTATCCTCCCTCTCATTCACACACATATATTCTGTCTTAGTCCTGCTGACCTTCATTCCTCTTCTCTCTAGAGCATATCTCCACCTCTCCAGGGTCTCCTCCACCTGTTCCCTACTCTCACTACAGATCACAATGTCATCTGCAAACATCATAGTCCACAGGGACTCCTGTCTGATCTCATCTGTCAATCTGTCCATCACCATTGCAAATAAGAAAGGGCTCAGAGCTGATCCTTGATGTAATCCCACCTCTACCTTAAACGCATCCATCACTGCCACTGCAGACTTCACTGCTGTCACACTACCCTCGTACATATTCTGTATCACTCTTACATACTTCTCTGACTCTCCAGACTTCCTCATACAATACCACAACTGCTCTCTAGGCACCCTGTCATATGCTTTCTCTAAGTCCACAAAGACACAATGCAACTCCTTCTGACCTTCTCTGTATTTCTCCATCAACACTCTCAGAGCAAACATCACATCTGTGGTGCTCTTTCCCGGCATGAAACCATATTGCTGATCACTAATCATCACCTCCCTTCTTAACCTAGCTTCCACTACTCTTTCCCAAAACTTCATGCTGTGACTGATCAATTTAATCCCTCTGTAATTACTACAGCTCTGCACATCACCCTTATTATTAAAAATCTATACCAAAACACTTTTTCTTTATTCCTCAGGCATCCTCTCACTTTCCAAGATTTCATTAAACAATCTAGTTAAAATCTTCACTGCCATTTCACCTAAACACCTCCATGCTTCCACAGGTATGTCATCTGGGCCAACAGCCTTTCCATTCTTCATCCTCTTCATAGCTATCCTTCCTTCCTACTTGCTAATCCACTGCACTTCATGATTCACTATCCACGCATCATCCAACCTTCTCTCTCTCTCATTCTCTTCATTCATCAGCCCCTCAAAGTACTCTTTCTATCTGCTCAACACATTCTCCTCACTTGTGAGTATGTTTCCATCATTATCCTTTATCACCCTTACCTGCTGCGCATCTTTACTAGCTCGGTCCCCCTGTCTAGCCAATCAGTACAGGTCCTTTTCTCCCTCCTTAGTATCCAACCTTTCATACAACTCTCTATGCGCCTTATCCTTAGCCTTCGCCACCTCTCTCTTTGCCATACACCTCATCTCCTTATACTCCTGTCTACTTTCTTCATCTCTCTGACATTCCCACTTCTTCATCGCCAACCTCTTTCTCTGTATACTCTACTGTACATCCTCATTCCTCCACCAGGTCTCCTTGTCCTCCTTCTTTCCAGATGTCACACCAAGCACCATTCTAGCCATCTCCCTTACTAGCTCTGCTGTAGTTACCCAGCTATTCAGTAACTCTTCACTGCCACCCAGTGCCTGTCTTAAATCTTCCCTGAACTCTACCTCACAATTACCCTTTTTCAATTTCCACCATTTGATCCTTGGTGCTGCCCTCACACTCCTCCTCCTCTTCTTGATCACCAATGTAATCCTACAAATAACCATCCTATGCTGCCTAACTACACTTTCCCCGCCACCACTTTACAGTCTCCAATCTCCTTCAGACTGGCCCTTCTACATAAGATATAATCCACCTGTGTGCATCTCCCTCCACTCTTGTATGTCACCCTATGCTCCTCCCTCTTGTTAAAATATGTATTCACCACAGCCATGTCCATCCTTTTTGCAAAATCCACTACCGTCTGACCTTCTGCATTCCTTTGCTTAACACCATACCTACCTATCACTTCCTCATCCCCTCTGTTCCCTTCGCCAGCATGCCCATTGAAATCTGCTCCAATCACCACTCCCTCACCCATGGGTACAGTCATCACTACTTCATCCAACTCACTCCAAAATTTTTCTTTGTCATCCATCGCACACCCAACTTGTGGAGCATAGGCACTAACAACATTCATCATTACACCATCAATTTCCAGCTTCATAGGTTCATAGGTTCATAGGTAGATACTAGGCTATCTGCCCTAGGGCATTTATAAGCCTAGCCAGAATGTATTGGCTTTCACCACCCTTTTAGACTAGATTCCCGAGCCTCTGTCCAGCAGGGCCATAGAAGTGATCCCAGGAGTAAATTTACGATTTCCAATCCACTCATCAAGATTTCTCTTGAAAAGGGTCAGCGAGGGGCTCTGCCTAATATGAACCGGGATTCTATTCCAGAGCGAGGGAAGCCTCTGGGATATGAATCTATCCCTCCAGCCTGTCCTATTTATTGTTGTGCTGAGGTTTAAATCCATGGAGCATGTAGCTCTAATGGATTTGGCTTTCTTGAGGTGGAGCATGTCCATCAATTCTGGGTTAGACATGGCCTTGTACATCAGGCAGAGATCGCCTCTGAGTAGGTGGTAAGCAACTGAGTAGAGCTGGAGTTTCTTTAGTTGAGCAGCATAGGGCATCTGTTTGAGGCCCACAATCCTTTTGGTGAGGTACTTTTGAGGTCTCTCCAGCTGTTGCAGGTGTCATGTAAGATACATCCCAAATGGGGCATTGTACTCAATTAAGGGCCTGATGTGCGATGAGTAGAGGGACACAATTACCTCTCTTGATCTAGATGTGAACCCTTTTGTGATTAGGTGAGCTATATAGAAGGTTTTTCTAACCACTTTGGCAATGTGATTGTCAAAGGAGAGATTACTATCTACTTGGGTCCCCAGATCCCTAATTACTTCTTCCGTACTTAGTGGATTACCTCCTATGTGGTAGTTTGTGGGCACTTTGTTTTTCCCAAAAGGAATGACTATGCACTTTTTGGCATTTAGCTTGAGGCCATGGTTTTGACACCAGGTATCCATCTCTGTAAGACCCTTCTGGAGGATGCTTGTGTCAGCCGGAGAGTTGGTTATGGCTCCCAGCTTGCAATCATCTGTGAACTTGGTCAGCCACATTCCTCCCGTGCTTGCCTGTACCTCAGAGAAGTAAATACCAAACAAGAGGGGTCCCAGGACTGAGCCCTGTGGGATGCCACTTGTAACCGGTTTAGAGTCGGACATGGCACCCGCAACTCTGACCATTTGAGTTCTATCCCTGAGCCAGTTTGCAACCCATCTTGTGACATATGGGTTGATATTTAAGCTGGTAAGCTTATTTATGATTCCAGAGTGTGGTATTGTGTCGAAGGCCTTTGCAAGGTCCAAGTAGGCTGTGTGGACTACCTTTCCCTCATCTATGGCTTTGGTCATCATCATCTTCTTTAGGCTGTTCCTGTTAGGGGTCGCCACAGCAGATCACCTGTTTCCATTTCTTCCTGTCCTCTGCATCTTGCTGTGTCACACCAACCACCTGCATGTCCTCTCTCACCACATCCATAAACCTTATCTTAGGCCTTCCTCTTTTCCTGTTACCTGGTAGCTTCATCCTTAGCATCTTTTTCCCAATATACTCAGCATTCCTCCTCAGCACATGTCCAAACCAATGTAATCGTGCCTCTCTGGCTTTGTCTCCAAACCTTCCAACCTGGGATGACCCTCTAATATACTTATTCCTAATCCTGTCCACCCTCGTCACACCCAGTGCAAATCTTAACATCTTTAATTCTGCCACATCCAGCTCAAACCCCTGCCTTTTTGTCAATGCCACTGTCTCCAACCCATATAACATAGCTGGTCTCACTACCTTCTTGTAGACCTTCCCTTTCACTCTTACAGGTACCCGTCTGTCACAAATCACTCCTGACATGCTTCTCCACCCACTCCATCCTGCCTGTACCCTCTGCTTCACCTCTCTTTCACACTCACCGTTACTCTGAACTACTGACCCCAAGTATTTAAGCTCATCCACCTTCGCCACCTCTTCTCCTTGCATCCTCACCATTCCTCTATCCTCCCTCTCATTCACACACATATATTCTGTCTTAGTCCTGCTGACCTTCATTCCTTTTCTCTCTAGAGCATATCTCCATCTCTCCAGGGTCTCCTCCACCTGTTCCCTACTCTCACTACAGATCACAATGTCATCTGCAAACATCATAGTCCACGGGGACTCCTGTCTGATCTCATCTGTCAACCTGTCCATTACCATTGCAAATAAGAAAGGGCTCAGAGCTGATCCTTGATGTAAACCCACCTCCACCTTAAACGCATCCATCACTCCCACCGCAGACCTCACCGCTGTCACACTACCCACTCTTACATACTTCTCTGACACTCCTGACTTCCTCATACAATACCACAACTCCTCTCTAGGCACCCTGTCATATGCTTTCTCTAAGTCTACAAAAACACAATGCAACTCCTTCTGACATTCTCTGTACTTCTCCATCAACATTCTCAGAGCAAAGATCACATCTGTAGTGCTCCTTCCCAGCATGAAACCATACTGCTGATCACTAATCATCACGTCCCTTCTTAATCTTGCTTCCACTACTCTTTCCCATAACTTCATGCTATGACTGATCAGTTGAATCCCTCTGTAGTTACTACAGCTCTGCACATCACCCTTATTCTTAAAAATCGGTACCAAAACACTTTTTCTCCATTCCTCAGGCATCCTCTCACTTGGTTATTTCAAAAAAAGTCAACTAGGTTTAGGAGGCAAGATCTGCCTTTAACAAAGCTGAACTGGGTAGAGCCCAGTGTCTGGAGGTTCCCAATGTCTTTGTTTATGAGATTCATGATGATGCGCTCCATAGCCTTGCAGACCAGGCTAGTCAGACTTATGGGGCAATAGTTCCTGGGATCCGTTGTGGTGCCACCTTTGTGGAGGGGATTACTGTTGCTGTACGCCATTCTTTGGGTACATAACCTGTGGTAAGGCTGAGTTGGAACAGTGAGTTTATGTGAGGGTTTAGTTCTTTTTGGAGCTCGTGTAAGATGCAGCCCGGGATACCATCCGGTCCCACTGACGCTGTGTTTTTTACTTTGGAAAGGGCTGCTTTCACCTGTGTGTCTGTGATGTCTGGGGGACTGCATTCTTCTGGGATAGACACAGGCCCTTTTTGAGGGGAGGGGGGTTAAAGTTTGCACTGAACCTGTCTGCCAGGATGTTGGCAATGTCAGTGGGCTCAGTGAATTTTGTGCCATTTTGCACCAGCTCCGAGCAGATCTGAGAGTTGCCACCCAGATTCTTGACGTTCATAGGTTCATAGGTTGATACTAGGCTATCTGCCCTAGGGCATTTATAAGCCTAGCCAGAGTATGTATGGCTTTCGCCACCCTTTTAGATTAGTTGACTGTGCCTCTGTATAGTAGGTCACAGAAGGTAGCCCTTTTAAGGTTTGTTTACTGTACCTCTGTCAAGCAGCGACACAGAAGAGATCCCAGGGGTAAACTTACGATCTTCCATCCATTCATCAAGATTTCTCTTGAAGAGGGTCAGTGAGGGGCTCTGCCTGACATGGATTGGGATTTTGTTCCAGAGCGAGGGGAGCCTCTGGGATATGATTCTGTCCCTCCAGCATGTCCTATTTATTTCTGTGCTGAGGTTCAGGTCCCTGGAGAGGATGGCTCTAAGGGATTTAGATTTCCTGAGGTGAAGCATGTCCATTAATTCCGGGTTGGACATGGCTTTATACGTCAGACACAGATCGCCTCTGAGTTGGCTGTACACAACTGAGTAGAGCTGGAGTTTCTTTAGCCGAACTGCATAGGGCATCTGTCTGAGCCCCTTGATCCTCTTGGTGAGATACTTTTGGGGTCTTTCCAGTTGCTGAAGGTGTCGGGTAAGGTACATCCCAAACGGGGCATTGTACTCAATTATGGGCCTGATAAGTGATGAGTAGAGGGGCACAATGACCTCTCTTGATCTAGATGTTAACCCTTTCATGATAGGGTGGGCTATATAGAAGGTCTTTCTAACCACTATGGCAACGTGATTGTCAAAGGAGAGATTGCTATCTACTTGGGTCCCCAAGTCCCTAATTACTTCTTCCGTACTTAATGGATTACCACCTATGTGGTAATTTGTGGTCACTTTGTTTTTTCCAAAGGGGATGACTATGCACTTTTTGGCATTTAGCTTTAGGCCATGGCTCTGGCACCAGTTATCCGTCTCTGTGAGACCCTTTTGGAGGATGCTTGTGTCAGTCGGAGAGTCGATTATAGCACCCAGTTTGTAGTCATCTGCGAACTTGGTCAGCCATAGTCCACCCGTGTTAGCTTGTACCTCGAAGAAGTATATACCGAACAAGAGAGGTCCCAGGACTGAGCCTTGTGGGACACCACTTGTAACTGGTTTAGAGTCTGACATGGCACCTGCTATTCTGACCATGTGGGTTCTATCCCTGAGCCAGTTTGCAACCCATCTTGTGACATACGGGTTAATATTTAAGCTGGTGAGCTTATTTATGATGCCCAAGTGGGGTATTGTGTCAAAGGCCTTTGCGAGGTCCAAGTAGGCTGTGTGGACTACCTTCCCTTCATCTATGGCTTTGGTAACTGTTTCAAAGAAGTCAACCAGGTTCAAGAGGCAAGATCTGCCCTTAACGAAGCCGAATTGGGTAGGATCCAGTGTCTGGAGGTTCCCAATGTCTTTGTTTATGATTTCCATGATGATACGTTCCATACAATAGTTTCCAGGGTCTGCTTTGGTACCACCTTTGTGGAGTGGGACCACTGTTGCTGTACACCATTCCTTGGGAACATATCCTGTAGTAAGGCTGAGATTGAACAGTGACTTTATATGAGGGTTTAGTTCTTCTTGGAGCTCATGTAAGACGCAGCCTGGGACACCGTCTGGTCCCATTGATGCTGTGTTTTTTGCTTTGGAGAGGGCAGCTCTCACCTGTGCATCTGTGATCTCAGGAAGGCTACACTCTGTTGGGATAGACATTTGCTCTTTTGGAGGGGAAGGGGGGGGGGAGAAGTTTGCACTGAACCTTTCTGCCAGGATGTTGGCAATGTCTGTGGGTTCAGTGAATTTTTTGTCATTTTGCACTAACTCAGAGCATATCTGGGAGTTGCCTCCCAGGTTTCTGACATAACTAAAGAAGGCCTTGTGATTATCTTTAGTGTCTTGTGCAATTTTTCTTTCAAAGCTGGCGTTAGAAGATTTTATGAGGGATCGTAGTTTCTTGCTAGTACTGATCAGTGATGCCTTCCCTTTTTGGGATTTTGCTCTGTCATGTAGTAGCTTTCTCCTTCTGTTGTATAGCTTATTTATGGCTGGGGTCCACCAGACAGGTCTCCTACCTTTGGAGGAGTGAGTCTTGGTTTTATTTGGGATAGCATGCTCCATGCATTCCTGTAGGTGTCCATAGAATGCTTTTGTAAAGGATTCTGCATTTTGGGCCATATTGTCCACTGGCCCGGGGGCTTTGAAGGATTCCACCTCAGTTTTGAGAGGTGTGAAGTTTGCTTTTGAGAAGTTCTTCACCGTGGTTTCCTTGGCTAGCGGTGGGGATGGAATATGGATGTCCAGTGAGATTTGTTTATGGTCTGATCTTACCAATGAGGGGTATACCTCTGGTGTGGAACACAGAGACCCCATGTTGGTGATGACCAGATCCAGTATGTTTTCCCCTCTTGTGGGAGTGGTGACCAGTTGTTCCATAGCATTTGAGTTTATAAATTCTAGGAACCGTTGGGCGAGGGTGCTTGGGCTTGAGTAGTTTTCCCAATCAATGTTTGGGTAGTTGAAGTCACCCGATATAATAGTGTTTGGAGAGACCTTCATATCCTCCAGTGTTCTCAGGAAAGCGGAGTGAGGTTCCTGTGTTTGGGAGGGTGGTCTGTAGCAGGCTACAAACTGAAGGGCAGTTTTGCTCACTGTTAGTTGCACATGGATGGTCTCCAAAGCTTTGTGCAGTGCCACTAGCCTGGAGGTGTGGGTATCTTTGATAAATATGGATACTCCCCCTCCTTTTGTGGTTCGGTCCGAGTTTTGTGGCCGGAAAGCATGGTATGAAGTATAGCCTGGTAGTGCTGGGGTGCTCTCGGGAGCCTTGAACCAGATTTCTGTTACTGCACAGATATCGATATTCTCCATACTGAGGAGAGTCTTGAGTGCGTGCATCTTGAGGTTTAGACTTCTGGCATTGAGCAGCATTACTCTTAGTTTTTTTTTCTTTGTGTTGTCTATGGGGGTGGGTTTGTCTTTTGAGCCTTGCCTAAAAAAGGCAATATGGGGGAGGCAAGAGCCTTAGCCAGCATTTGAAAACCCAGGGGTGACAGGTGCAAGCCGTCCCTAGCGAAGCAACGTGGCTTGTCAAGCATGTCATCCCAGGCTGACAGATACTGGATCCCCTTTGAATAACACCAATACTTTAGCCAGTTATTAAAATTGATCATTTTGTCTTTATACTGTGGCATCATTCTTGGTGAGGGTAAGATGCTACTCAAGGTCAGGGTCATACCGGCCTGGGCTACATGATCAATGAGCTCCTGTACGTCTTTTTTCATATAGTCCAGGGAGGTACATCTCAGGTCATTCACACCAGCATGGACAATGACGGAGTCATACTTGTACTTGCTTTGGAGTGACCCGAGTGCTTGTGTTATGTGGCGGATCCTGGCACCCGACAGGCAGCTTACAGTGACCTTCTCCTTGTTCAGCCTGGTGAGTGGGACATCAGTGTGTCTGACAATAGAGTCACCTATTACAAGTGTATTAAGTGTGTTGTTTAGCCTTAAGGGCTTTGACTGTGTGGCACACTGACTTTGTGAGCTATGTGATACGTGGATATTGTTTCGTGGTAGGTGTTGCTTGGATATCTGCTTTGGAGGTCTCTGCTGCTTAGGCAGATTTTTATTTAGAGCCTCCGAATATGTTTCTGTGTGTTTATGTGTTTGGTTTGCTGATGCGATAGGTCTATGTGAGACTGGATTTGTGGTGTGTGTGGTTACCTTCTCCTCCTGACAGGCTGTGCCAGTACTGGGTTGAGAGAGCTTAGCCTCCCGTTTGGCTATATAGTTGCATCTCTCACATATATTTGAGCTTGTTGGGAGGAGGAGAGGGTGGTCTTTATACATAAGGCAGTTGTAACATTGCTTCAAGATTCCCAGATTCACCAGCTGGACTGGAGAGTAAACTCAAAACTGACCTTTGGACATGCCTGAATAATATAGGGAACTACTTATTGACTGATCAGAAAGAACCACTAAGGAGCAAGTGCTTTGAAAGAGTATAAGAGGATGTAGTGCTTTAGTTTGTGTTTACCTATGAGATTACTTATACGAGCAAGTGCAGGGCTTTAGAATGAGAATAGAGTGCTTAATTTGAGATTTAGAGCAGTTCTAAGGGAAAAAGTGAAGAGTAAACTTTGTGGATCCGGGAGTAGTTTAAACTTGTTTAAGCGGCGCTGCCCAACACTGCTCTGTGCGCAAGAACGTGCTAAAAGAGGGTTGCAGGGTTTTAAGAGACAGAGATCAAGGAGTTTAGAATTGACCCCAAATGGCCAATAAAACTACAGCTTCTAGGCAGTAACCACTCCTACAAGGACAGATTTCAGTGTTAACCACTGCCACTGGTGAACACAGAGACTTCCCTTTAGTCCAAGCAAGCACTGGCCTCCAAGAAACTTACAAACAGTTCAGAACAGCAAATCTGTAACTGAACTTTCTTAAATTTCAGAAAGTGGGCAAAAAGCAAGATTTTTTTTTTTTTTTGTTTTAGTTTAAGGGTAGCAGAGATACACAAGTAGCAAAATAATCACAACAGTGCAATAAATGACCCCACACTTGACTGCTAGGCCAAAGTCAGGTAAAATGCAGTTTTAAGAGAAAAAAACGTAGCTAAAGAATGCCTTGTAATTATCTTTAGAGTCTTTGGCTATTTTTCTTTCGAAGTTAGCCTTTGATGATTTTATGATGGAGCGAAGTTTCTTGCTAATACTGATCAGGGATGCCTTCCCTTTTTGGGTTTTTGCCCTATCATGTAATAGTTTCCTCCTTCTGTTGTATAGCTTATTTATGGCCAGGGTCCACCAGACTGGCTCCTGTTTTTGGAGGAGTGAGTCTTGGTTTTACTTGGGATGGCATGATCCATGCATTCCTGTAGGTGCTCATAGAGTGCATTTGTAAAGGATTCTGTGGTTTGGATAGCATTTTCCATTTGCTCGGGGGCTTTGAAACTTTCCACCTTGGTCTTGAGAAGTAAGAAGTTTGCTTTTGAGAGATTTTTCACAATGGTTTCCTTGGCTGGGGGTGGGGTTGGGATGTGGATGTCCATTGTGATTAGTTTGTGGTCTGATCTTACCAATGAGGGGTTTACCTCTGGTGTGGAACAATGATCCCCCATGTTGGTGATGACCAGGTCCAGTATGTTGTCCCCTCTTGTGGGAGTGGTGACCAGTTGTTCCATGGCGTTTGAGTTTATAAACTCCAGGAACCGTTAGGCAAATGAGTTGGGACTTGAGTAGTTTTCCCAGTCAGTGTTTAGGTAGTTGAAATCCCCCAATATCATGGTGTTTGGTGAGACCTTCATATTCTCCACTGTTCTCAGGAATGCCAAGTGAGGGTCCTGAGACAAGGTGGGTGATCTGTAGCAGGCTACAAACTGAAAAGTAGTTTTGCCCACTGTTAGTTGCACATGGAGAGTCTCCGATGCCTCGTGAGTGCCACTAACCTGGAGATGTGGGTATCCTTGATGAAGATGGATACTCCCCCTCCTTTAGTATTTCAGTCCGAGTTCTGGGGCCAAAAAGTATGGTATGAGTTGAATCCTGGTAGTGCTGGGGTGCTATCTGGAGCCTTGAACCAGGTTTCTGTTACTGCACAGATATCGATTTTCTCCATACTGAGGAGTGCCTTGCGTGCATGCATCTTGAGGTTTAGACTTCTGGCATTGAGTAGCATTACTCTTAGTTTTTTGTTTCTGGTATTGTCTATGGAGGTGGGTTTGTCTTTTGAGCCTTGCCTAAAAAAGGCACTATAGGGGTGGCAAGAGCCTTAGCCAGTATTCGAAAACCTAAGAGGGACAGGTGCAAGCCATCCCTGGCGAAGCAACATGGCTTTTCAAGCATATCATCCCAGGCTGACAGACACTGGATCCCCTTTGAATGACACCAATAGCTTAGCCAATTGTTGAAATTGATCATTTTGTCTTTATACTGTGGCATCATTCTTGGTGAGGGCAAGATGCTACTCAGGGTCAGGGTCATACTGGCCTGGGCTACATGATCAGAGAGCTCCTCTATGTCTCTTTTCATGTAGTCCAGGGAGGTATGTCTCAGGTCATTCACGCCAACATGGACAAAGACAGAGTCATATTTGTACCTGCTGTGGAGTGACCTGAGTGCTTGTGTTATGTGGCGGATCATGGCACCCTACAGGCAGCTTACAGTGACCTTCTCCTTGATCAGTCTGGTGAGCGGGATGTCAGTGTGCCTGACAATAGAGTCTCCTATTACTAGTGTATTAGGTGCATTATTTAGCCTTAAGGGCTGCTTCTGTGTGGCACACTGACTTTGTGAAGTATGTGATACGTGAAAGTTGTTGTGGGGTAGTGGTTGCTTGGATGTCTGCTTTGGAGGTCTCTGCTGCTTTGGCAGATTTTTATTTAGAGCTTCCGAGTATGTTTTTGTGAGTTTATGTGTCATGTTTGCTGATGCGATTGGTCTATGTGAGACCATACCTCTCAAGTGTACCTCATTACGAGGAACATACCTCATTTGGGGTCTTAAAAAGTTCATGTTCCTCCAAGTTCCTCAAATGTTCCACATTGAAAGACTGTCACACATTCAGTGTTAGGAATTTTTGCTTAGTGAAATCCATTGTAAATAGAAATGAATCATATTATTTAATTAACATATCTTCTTTATAAGTAAAACTAGCATATTTTAACCATCCTATAACCTTCCTAGTTGAAGTTGTTAGTAAGCCATTAGTATGTGTTCCACATTTTGCCCATTTGTTCCACATTATGAGGGCTAGTGTTCCTCATTTTTGAGATCAAAGGTTGAGAGCTATGTGTGAGACTGGTTGTGTGGTGCGAGTGGTTTCCTTCTCCTCCTGACTAACTGTGCCAGTCTTGGTTTGAGAGAACTCAGCCTCCAGTTTGGCTGTATAGTTGCATCTCTCACATACATTTGAGTTTGTTGGAAGGAGGAGAGGGTTGTCTGTGTACATAAGGCAATTGTAACATTGCCTCAAGATTCCCAGAGTCATCAGCTGGACTGGAGAGTATACCTGAAACATCACTCTATCCGACACTCTTTTCACCTCCAAAACACTCTTAGCATACTGTTCCTTCAGGATAACCCCTACTCCATTTCTCCTCCCATCCACACCATGATAAAACAATTTGAACCCACCTCTGATATACCTAGCCTTGCTCCCCTTCCATCTGGTCTCTTGCACACACAATATACCAACCTTCCTTCTGTCCATCATATCAGCTAGCTCTCTCCCTATACCAGTCATACTGCCAACATTCAAAGTTCCGAACCTCACTACCAGAGTCCTAGCCTTTACCTGGCTTCAGGCATGCCTTCCCCCTCTTCTCCTCCTTCGGCCAACAGTAGCCCAATTTCCATCAGCACCCTGTTGGCCAACAGTACTGGTGGCGGTCATTGTTAACCCGGGTATCCGGTATGTATATCTGTACTGTTGTCTGCATGTATGATTTGGCAAAATTTTACGCCGGATGCCCTTCCTGACGTAACCCTCCCTATTTATCTGGGCTTGGGACCGGCACAAAGAAATGCACTGGCTTGTGCATCTAAGAGAAAACCCATATGAACACAGGGAGGACATTAAGACTCCACACAGAAGGCACCCTAGCAGAAAATCAAACCAGGGAACCTCTTGCTGTGAGGCAACAGCTGTGCCAGTAGTCTGATGACACTTTTTCAAGCTTCTTTTAAAGAATGCATATCATCAGTAGGAACAACATTTGTAAAACTCAGTGCATACCAGTCAAAATGACACATGAGCTGGAGACTCTCAAATTTGGCAATTTTCTTTTTTCAGGTGTTCCATTCTAAGGGAATAGAAGCTTATTCTGACAACAAATGGTCAGGCTACTTATTCTCACAGTCTGTCCATTATGGGACAGATTTAGCTTTATAAAGTAATCAGGATGTCGTCCCCATGAGGGCAGACAACTGTAAAAAAAAAATTTTTTTTATTTATTTATTTTATTTTAATTTGTTAACCGGGGGTGTCTGACTGAGCCGAAAAGGACCTTTTTCAGCAGAGACCTGGGGAGAAAAGCTACACACAGAAAAATTACAGATATATGTAGATATTTAGACATGACCAGTATACACACAAATTACAATAGACATGTTTTTACAGTGGTATGTAGCACATCAACAGTTACAGTGGAGAGAACAAACAAGAAAATATTAATTTTAAAAATAAAGGTAATTAATAGATTTGTGGTATACAGCTAAAATTTGAAACATAGGTAGAATACATACATAGTATACAGGTACAGTACATACACTGTACATTAGCCAGTGTTTGTGAGTAAGAGTGAAAACTATTATCAGGTACCCTAGGTTTAGTATGTGTACCTTATCCACTTTCACTAGCCTGGGGAGCAGTCACGGCACTGCCAACTTTGTTTGAGATGTTGCCTAATGAGGTTTTTAAAGGAGGCTTTTGACGATCTGTTTTGTATGCTAGTGTGGACAGAGTTCCATTTTTTAGTCACTGAACTACTTATATAGTGTGCCTTCAAAGCTATTGTAGCTGTTGGTGACTTCTAGTAATAGTCTGCTTGATGATCTAAGAGGAGTTTTGGCTGAGTGATGTTGTACTAGGTTTTTGAGGGCAGGGCACTTATTGGGGAGGCAATAGATAGAATGACAGAGGCACAGCTGATTGTAGGTTAGGAGGCTGAGTACTTATTTTGCTGCAGGCAGCTTTGGGAGGTGCAGTAATTCATGGCAAGACAAAAAAATTATGTTTTTTATCAGTTGCCAGTAGTGGTCCTTCAGTGCATTTTGTTTGCCATAACTTTCCCAGATGATATAAATATGTGATCCACTTCTTTATTATATGCAGTTATAAAAACTTTATCTTACTGTTTAAAAGTCACTTTTTACTAGAAGGCTGAAAATACAGGTTTATGCTTCCATAATGATATCAGTACAGTTCTGTTACAATATGGTTTGATTAGGGTTGTTGTTGACTTGACCTAGACTTACATTGTTACATAATACTAATGAATATAAGGAATTAGAGTTGTGCAAAGTGCTGCTTTTACTTACTATTTAGAAACAGGAGAGATAGGAAAAGGGATAATCTAAGGAAGGGATGGCAGAAAAAGATTAAGTGTGGAAGGGTGAGTGTAGAAGAGGTGTGGGTTAAGCAGATATGAGAAATATTCAAAGAAGTTAAAGTGGTGTGGTTAGTGTTAGACCAGAAGGTGCAGTTAATTCATAGATGATAAAAAAGACAACCATGACATTTGAAGAAGGGGAGACTCTTGCAGCTAATAGGGGTTGAACATGTAAAGGGGAATGGCTAGGTAGTTTGTATATCTGGTACACTTACAAAGGGCTTGACTACCTTGACTACATATATTGTGGGAGAGAACCTTGGAGTGATGGAAGAAATGTATGAGACAAATCTTGAAATCAGCTGAAATGCATGGCTTTTGGGGATAGGGGCAGTAGGGGAAGGGAAAGAGTACAGTTCAGAAAACAGGAAAGATTATTATGATGGAACTGATAAAATGAAAGCAGCAAAGAAACAGAAGATGGAGTAGCTGGGGTATAACTAAATATAAATAATGAGAATTCTACTTGGTTAGAAAGTTGATGGACAAAGGGAAGAATCAAAACGGTCTGCTGGGCGTTAAATGATATTCCTTGGAGGGACCAAGGAGGACAGGAAAAGAGAATTGGAGGGGGAGGGAGATAATGTAAAGGAAAATTAAGGAGATTGTGAAGTCAGTGGTAGACAGATGTGTGACAGTTGCAAGGGAGAGAGGACTTTCTCATGAGGTGGCAAGCAGTTTCAAAATTAAATCTGTAAGTAAATGGCCTGGTACTTATCGGGTGGCTGTGTGAATACACAGTGGAGCAGTTATGTTGAAGCTATGTGATTTTGCATTTTTGCATTTCATGAAAATTTCAAGAAAATTATATAAATAAAAAGCTCTGCTTCATCGAGGATATGATCTGCTTCCAAATGCAGGCTGTTTTTTCCGACAAGGAAACTGCCCTCACATCTTGATATAAAAGTATTTCCATTAACAGATGGAAGCAACAAAGATAATGCCTGCAGCTTCCTACCTGACCTTACTCAAGCACTTGACTCCGTCCTCATTAAATCTGCAGTTGTCTAGCAAATGAAATGGTACTCCAGAACCAGGGTTCAGTTCTGTCCCTCCTCTCACATAATAAATCAAGTTGCATTCCAGCTAAGGCTAAATGCAGAAAGGGGCATATTATCAGCATTAATAATTCTACCACATTCTGCTTAGTGAGAAGTAAGTCTGGCAAAGATGACTAGCTATGAGAACTAATGCTAGTATTCAGAAACACTGCTGACAGGCTAACACTGCTTACTTCATGTGTGCATCAATGTGGGTGTGCTGTACTCATGAGTGCTTTGTCCTTCTGATGAAGCATTAATCCAAGATCTCACCTGCTTGATGTGTTAGTAGCTCAGGTGGATATAAAAGAGACCATAGAACTTATTGAAAATAGTAGAAGTTCCACTATGCCCTGGCCAAATTTTCCTGAATAGTATAAATATTGTCTCAGGTCTCCCCTGAAAACAGGCCACTAACTTGGTGGGACTAACCCAGTGAACAAAGGACATACAAATAAATTAACCACCTTTAAAGTTCATGGATAGGTCATTTAGCCTTTTCATTGAACTCAGAGTCTATGTTTTAGTATGCTTTAAGGCCCTTATGCAGTTATTATAAGCTATGAACAATGAGGTGGGAATCTAACTCACTGCTAATTGAGCTACTTTACAATCCAAACTAAAGCTGCACTCAAACACATACAGTAATGCTGTTTGTAACAGAAATGTATAGCTACACATTAAACATGTAGCTTAATCCATTTCTCTTATACTGTTATAGGTACTTTAGTCAGAATTACAAAAAAAACACTCACCCCAAATTGTCAGTGATGGCACAATAGACAAATGAGTTGGGTATTGAACCCACGGCCATCAGCATATGCAGTTTGAAAGTCAAAGCCCTAACATATTGAGATACTTTTATAGTTGAATAAACAACAAGAATCAAAACTTTTAAAACAAGAAAGGTAGCACAGTATTCTAGCAGGATCCAGTTTATTCAAAACTCCAAAAAATAAAATAAAAACAAAATCTAACAAACTTAATTGACATGTACTAAGCGCTTTCACCCATATTCACAGTGGGCATCTTCAGAGTACAATGAGCCTCCAACATCTACATCATTAAATACACTAACAAATTACACAATGCCCTTAAAGAGCAGCCATTTGATGGTTCGAATTAATTAACAAAATTGATTAAATTAATTGCATTCAGGTACCTAACATTTTTTCAAAAAAAGAACCTAGTGAAAGGACAGATGGTTAGACTATCGAGAATAGTGAGTGATGACATGTTATTCCAAGAAGAAATTGGTAAACTTACCAACATGTTTTTTGATAGGGGTTATCCCCAAGAATTAATACACAACATGAAAAAAGAGGTGTTAGTTAAGAGAAACCTTACATACAAACCAGTCATCATATTTGGAATAGATAGTGAAACATCGAATAAAGAAAAGAGTAACAAAAGGGGCGCATTTATAATTCCATATAATGAAACAGCATCCAAAATATCTAATATAGTGTACGAGACATGGCTCAGTGTTTTTATGAACAAAACAGAACTCATTGACATTATTGGTGGTCACCCCAAGATTACCTATAGTAGGGGTATGAATTTAAAGGAATTATTAGAAACAAGCACCAACAAAGAACTACATAAAATGTCCAAAATGAGTAAATGTGGCCTATGCAGTACTTGCAAGTTTGTTAATGATGTCCCTATGTAGTTGTTCAGAACTATGGAAAAACTATTAGATGTCCTGGATATTGCAATTGCAATACTAAGATGGTGGTATATATAGCGACATGTACTAGCTGTCCCGCATACTACGTAGGGAAGACCATCAGGAAACTTAGGGAACGCATACTTGAACACACAAGAGACGTAAGGAAGAAGAAAACAGTGAGTTCACTATACACACATAGCCAGAAATGTAAAGAATTTAAGAGATTCATATTCTTTGTTATAGACAGAATTCCAAACAATAATAATAAAAAAGGGGGTGACGATAAAAATCTGTTGGAAGCCAAAGAGTGTCTGTGGCAATTGAGATTGGATGCCACAAATCCTCCAGGTATCAATGACCACATTTCCATTTATGGTATATTAAAACATAAATCCTATTCTATATGATTATTTAGACACATCTGCGATGTTTTTAAGTTTTTAAAGTTTTTTTGCGGTATTCAAGCTTTTAAGTATTAATATATATATTTATTTACCTAAAGAGGTATGCACATAAACTTTATTATACGTTAAGCTGTATTCATCATAGGTGACACTGAACATGTATTATTGGCCATTAATTATGACTGTTTTATATATTTATACACATATTTATTATGTATTATTCATTTTATGACATTCATTTAGAAATTAAACACCACATTTTATATTTTAAGTTATATACTTAGGGTGCAAATAATTTTATATATTACATATTTAACTTAATTTTAGTCATTATTTATATTTATCATAAAATGCTAAAGCATGTACAGATTTTTAAATTGCAGAGTTAAAGATTTTAGTGTATTAGGTTTTGTTAGAATTCACAAAAGAGAGAAAAAATGTTAGGTACCTGAATGCAATTAATTTAATCAATTATGTTAATTAATTTGAACCATCAATTGGCTGCTCTTTAAGGGCATTGTGTAATTTGTTAGTGTATTTAATGATGTAGTTGTTGGAGGCTCATTGTACTCTGAAGATGCCCTGAAAGCACTTAGTACATGTCAATGGAGTTTGTTTGATTTTATTTTTATTTTATTTTTTGGAGTTTTGAATAAACTGGATCCTGCTAGAATACTGTGCTGTCTTTCTCGTTTTAATACTTTTATAGTTGCCCCAAAGCAAATCTACACACACACACACACACACACACACACACACACACACACACACACTTAGCATCAAACAGTTATGCTGCTACCTTTGGTCCATGGAACATATCACAGATGTGCCAGTATTGTGGCAGACTATAGCTATACCACCTAAACAGATTGTTAGCATTTAAAGCTGTACTGTCTGAAGCAGGTATACTCATCCTGGCATTCTCTAAGGCACTCTATCCTCCTCTTCCTGTGCAGCTGTGCATTCTCTACTGCACCCTCGGAGGCAATGGTGACAGAATCAGAAATATGTAAGATATGTGGATGTCACACACTGGCAAGTTATATGTGTAGGTAAGACTACGGCTACTTACAGTATACACCGTTGGTGCTTCAGCTCCAACTTCAGCCTTCCAAAAGCCACAAAAGTAAGGATGGCATTGACACATCACTGTAATGGTGGAGACATTTTTCAATTGTGCCACGGATGCCAGTGGACGTACCACTGTTTGTACCAAGCCATTCCAGGCCTCATTCTTGTACTGAGAACCTTGATAGACATCCTGAAACAGTCTGTGACTGTAGCCTTGGTGGATGAAGTACAGGAAGGTTTTTGATTCCTCCACACATCACTTCTGTGCCCTTGAAGGAATAATCCCTTTTCTATCTGAAGTCATGTCTGTGTGTTTGACAAATCACACAGAGAAATGGCAGATGCTTCATGCCCACACCCATGCTCAGGTGTCCCAAGTGGCATGCAATATTGGGCAGCTCATTTGCATGACTTTGTGATGAGACAGCCCAGTGCATGTACTGTATTACAATGTTTGGATATTGCACTGTAAAGTGTGAAACATGGCATCTCTGTATCTGCTCATATCCTATGAACAAAATATGCATTACAGCAACTCCATTTTGATTAGGTCAGACATAGAATTACATATATCTCCCCAGAGCCATGAGGTGAACTACACATACGCATTGCTGCCCACAGGTGCTTAGATGTGTGCAAGATACTGTGTAGAATTCAGCACACAGCTTGGTCACTCAGCATGACAAGGAAATTGAGTGATTTACAAACGTTGAGTAGATCCTTCATCTGCATAATCACTGTCTCCAGGCACACAGATTTACATGATATAGGTGTGAGGGCTGGTACTGTGCTTCACTGTGCTATGGAGGAATTCAAAGTCCAACATTGTCTCAATATTCCTGCACTAATTGCTTAGAGGTACTGGATACCAGCTTCTGCGAGGTAAGTGTTATTTTTAGCTTCACTTTTTTAACTTAGAATGCTGTTAGCTGCTGTATTACTTAATGAACTAGTTTGCCAATATTTTAATGGTTAATTGAATAGGTGTAGTGAGAGAGGTACTGCAAGGGTAAGGCAATTGTTCTGCTGAAGGATTAAGCCTAATGGGAAATACAGCCAACAACAACAAATACTCAGAGGTCATTTGAATTAATTCCGATCAGCCTTATACTATCACTTTCCATAAAACCATTTACCTGGTCTGTAGCTTATACATTCACCATATGTGAAAAAATCATTTTAACAATGATATGAAACAGTCAAGTCACTTTGAAGAGTAGAAATGTTAAGGCTGTCATAGTGTGATAATAATGTTACAGGGCTGACATTAGGTACACTGTCTGAGTCGCACCAGCAGCATGGTATATGGGCAAGGAGGACAATGATGTTGTAAGGGGGTTCTGAGCAGCTGACGACCACCATGCTAATACCACTGATGTTCATACCTACAGAATAATTCCTAAGAAAGTTAATAAGCAAAGAAACACTGGTGAGTCTGCTAAAAAAGCTACCCAGAAAACATTCTCTGGAGCAAAGAATGAGGTGCTTCTCCACGCTTTTCATCTCCATGGCTAACGTCTATTTGTGCAGGATGCTACTGACTGGGCCTACTGGAAACATAGCTGAAATGATCTGGTTGTGGCATTAATGCTGTTAGTGGCCAAGACCATAATTATGGCATGGTCCACTGCAGGACCTTTGGCATTATTCATGCTACAAAAAAGAAGATATCTGACTGGTATAAGAAAGTGGGTTAAGTGGTGGTGGGTTGTTGGTTGAGCCACCTCTGATGGTGGCAGAGGAGTTTCTGGCCTCTGACACAGGCAGTGACACCTCCACATGGTGCAACAGTGCAGTTCAGGCTATTAGTACAGATCTTCACTACACACCAATAGTATCTACCTGAGATGCCCCAGATATTTAGAGCTTTTTCTCTATACCAGTAACCATAGTTCCCCTTCACCTATTACTCACTGACCAAGTTATTAATGCTGCCTAATTTGGGTTATACAAGGTCATCAGGAATTCTACCTGCATGACCATCTTCACAAGGTGTGCTATTGAAATATTTGTTTTCCAAACACTATTATTCCCACACCTGACTTTGATTATGCTTTTGGTGAAGAGTCAGTACTTACACAAGGTATTGTGCTTTGCTGTGTTCATATGTGATTCGCTATCTAGCACGATTGCTGAATTGCCACTGCCTGACATTGACGAATCTGGAATCTCTGATGATGATGATGATGATAATTATAATGGCTGGGATGAGGTGGCACAGTCAGGGAGTACAGTGTGTGTGCCGGACACTGGATCCCCTACACAGACCATGGACACAACTTCTATGCCTGCAGATACCCAGGAGACACACATTCTACACAGGGAGGACAGGTTACAGGGGACACTAGCAGTCAGGGAAGTCGGACATGTGTCAGGATGTACCCCTAGCTTCCTTGGGTGGGGGGACACAGGGGGGTAGGCACTGGTGCTCAGTAGGGACATGGTTACTGCCCTCCCCTGAAGTCACTGTGTCAGTGGCTGTGACCCGGCATATCTGCAGAACCATCATGGAGGCACAGGCTAGTACCACACAGCCATGCTGCAGTTTGTAAGGTTGCTGCAGGGTGTGTGAGATGACTTCTGAGACAGCATGTCTCATATGTGTGATTGTTTTAATAGCATGAGGCACCATCTGCAAAGACATTCCACTGCAACCACCATGGATGGTGGTCATTGTAGCCATGGATGGCCTAGATCTCACACAGCTTTAGCACTTCCACAGCTACATCTGCTGTGGAGTTGGCTGTGGCCAGGACAAGACATCCCTGAGGTTTTGGCAATTATGTCAGTGAAATATCTTGTAACAGAAGTCCGTCACTGTCATGCAACATGCTGAGATCTAACCGATGCCATGGTATGACTGGTAGAGACAGTTCTTTTGAGCAAGTGCATGTATATGATGCACACCTCTCTACTAAACATGTCCTGGACCTGTCCAGTAGATTGATATGCAGTGCTGCAACTGCTGCTGAGACTGCATCCCAGCAGACACTCACTCATACCATTACAATCCTCAGTACATCACACACACACACATACATACAGACATCCAGTGACATTAGCCCTCCACCAAGCCTTTTGCATTAATGTCTCCCCAACGCTCTCTTAATGCCCATAGCCACAAGTGCAGTCTTAATTTTAATTGTCCTCAGTGCTCACACATTTCCCTGTGAAAGACATTCACATGTGTGCTGCCTCACCTAACTGTGCAAATGATGACACCAGTGCCTTGCCCTTTGTACATTTTTTCTTGGGCTGCCTATGTCTGTGGATCAGTATGACCAGTCTATGCCCTGTCTATGCCATAGTCTTTTGTTGGTTTTGCATGCATCATTGTTACCATACCTCTTAATCTCTTAGCATATGAATTCTGAACAAAGCAAAGAATAATGGGGGGACAAAGGCCCAAAATCATGAACAGATTTTGAATAGTCCTCTTATAAATATAGAAAACAGAATAGCAGGAGTTTGATTAGCATGCATTTTCTGAAGGATAGGAAGTCTGAAACTCAAATGTCTGTGATTATCTAATAACATTGGTCCTCAATAATTTGCCAGAAAAACACAACTGTTATGAGGAGCAGAAAAAAAGTCAGAGGCAAAAATCTGGGCATTCTGTGAAATTCTGGACAGCTGAGACATATGACTGTTAATGTAGTTTATCTGCTTTATTGAGGGCTGAAGCTATGTGCAAGCTGCTGCCACTTTTACAATGACATGACATACTGCACCTGGCTCTATCTAACATGTTTATCCCCCGCTGCTGGTTCCTCCACCGACTCCTCATCTGGATCAGCCTCCACTGCATGGTGTACTGGGACTGCTCCTTCTACAGTTGCCCCCCATGCTGTAACTTACTTCTAAGTATGATAATGTGTAACATCGCACATACCAAAAATAATTTTGCACACATGCAAGTATTATACTGCAGGGCACCACCTGATAAGTCTGAACAGTGACGGCGTGCATTTAGCAGCCAAAACACATGCTCAACAATTCTCTTGTTTGTGATTAGGTATAGCTGTATCCCGGGTCTGCTTCATTTTATGGATTTATGATCAGTTCTATCAGCCTGGATTTCATGGCATATCTGACATTACCATTAAGATTCCCCTGGGGGAATTGACCCCTCTCAAAACACTGGAACAGGTCACTGGTGTGCCATTATGTGCAAGATGTGATAGCTGCTTGAGTGGCCTGTAGACACATTGTAGATGTTGCACTCTGCATTACAGACGACCTGGCAGTTGATGGAGTAAAACCCTTTGCAGTAAATGTATTTACTTTCCAGTTCCCCAGGTGAGGCCCTTACTTTAATGTGGGTGCACTCTATGGTCCTCAGTACCTCAGTGAAATGGTATTTATCACAGAATTTTCACATGGCATTCTCTCACTCTCCTCTGAGCTATGTGGAAACCATGTATGCCCTCCCACATGTTGAAGCATGGTATTGAGAAATTGATGGGGTATTCTCAAGGCAGATGCCTTGCGATAAGTCCACTGTACCCCCAGTAGGTTGCTGATAGGCCCATGTAGTTAGTATACGGAAGGCCCCACATACCTTGGAATCCAGTGAGATAGGTACTCCACAACACCCACTGGCCTGCAGAGAATGCTGAAACATGTCCACAATGTCTGGTGTGGTGTCCCTGTTCTTATGGTGCCACACTACGTTGTTGGTGTCATGAAGTCCATGAAATGTTAAGCTCGGTCAGATGACTTGGTGGCTCCAGAGTGATGATGTGCTTATAACAGTAAAAAGAACTTCTTGCAAATACACATTATCTAGTGTGGTGGCAACCCCTAACATTTTTTTAACAATTCCTTTGCATGAATATAGAGATTCTGCATGTTGCATCTCTGTGGCATGGCATTTATATGTTTATGAATCATTCTGCCATTTTCAGTTATCTCATTAGCATACATGGTGCCACTCATTTTAATATTGCTGCTCATGGTTATATGGCCATTACCATACACCATGACCAGCACTGCTACTCAACAATCCCTGCTAGTTGTATGCCTCTGAATTGCATGCATCATGCAACTGATCATGAACACTATCAGCACAAATCTGCTCACTGCAATGCAGCAAAGTAAAATCCCAGCGTGTGTGTGTGTGTGTGTGTGTGTGTGTGTGTGTGTGTGTGTGTGTGTGTGTGTGTGTGTGTGTGTGTGTGTGTGTGTGTGTGTGTGTGCATGTGTGTGCCTGTCTGATTCTAAGTAGTGTTGTTTACTGCAATGCTTTTGTTTTTTTGTAAGAGGGATTTGAATTCAGGCATTTGGAGAAGAAACTAAATTCATGTTTGATGCTTAGCAAAAAAATAATAAAAGCTTGTACAGTGATGCCTTCCCTCATCACAGTACTTTTGCCAACAAGTTAACTTTTATTGCATGAGAACTGGGCAAAAAAAGACTGTAATATGAAAGTTAACTGGAAACTAAATAGTATGTGCATGTGCTGTTTTCATGAAGTAGTTTCTCCTTTTCAATGCCCTATCAGAGCCAATATTTTAAACTAATAGATCTCCAGAGGCAAGTTGTGTTTTTCATTGCAGTAACTAGAAATATGAAGGGCTAGAATATACTGGTGAACAAAATTTCCAAAGTTTCCAAAATACTTCCAGGTGAGGCTGCACCAGCAGCTATATAGTATTACAAAACTCCTGCAAGTATTATAAAACTGCTACATGCAATACAAAACAGGAAAGCATGACTCCATACAAAGCACAGAACTTTACCTTCCTGGTACCTCAGCAACTGCCTTCCAGTGAAGATCTTCCTCTTCCTGTGCAAATTCCTTACATTGTTTACTATCAGTTTTTAAAAAGGAAAGTAAAATATTATATAGCTGTGACTTTCTGCATAATTGGGTTAAATTAACCATGCAGGATTGGTCATATTAGAATATTATTATTTGTAATACTAATATAAGCATTTTCTCTTAATAGTCATCGGAGGTATAAAAACTGAAGTGTAGATCACATTTTACACAACTGATAATCTATTCATGCTGCAGATGTATGAGTTTTATTATGTTAATTCCATACAGGCAATGGCTACAGGAACATATTAAGTAAAAAGAAGCAGATGGGTAATGGCACATTCCTTACTCATCTCAGTTCAGCCATTAATCCTGGACTCTGCATAGGTTCATTCAGGTGAAAGTAACAAACCTAGTGTAATGTTCCTAGCATCCCACCATTATCTTGAATTGGTCAGGAGTAACATTATTTTATAAATTTAAATAAAAATGCCCCTGTTTCAGCAAACATGCAAACTGTTTCCCTGTACTTGTAGTTAAAAATGCATTAAGTATTAGTCAATGAAGTTTGCTCACAAGAAAAGTGTATGTGTGTGGCACAATGAAGCTGACTTGATGTGTAAATTGTAGAATGGCTTAACATTGTCAGCATCTAGCTGTTACTATAGCTTAGTATCATTTGCAACTGTAAAGTCACACTGATTAGTTACAAGAAGGGTATTTGGGCTGCCAGGGTATAGCCATGATTTGTAGAACTGCTGCATCTTCACATTTTTTCCTATGATATGCATCCTATATACAAACTAAACAAATATATCATAAGAATCTTTTAATTGGATAATTAGTAATACATCAAGGATCCATTGTTAAGAACACATATTTTTGACTGCTCTTTTGTACTGTTAATTTCATTTTTATGTTTGAAACTGAAGTTTTGATGCTCTTGTGCTGAGCAAAATTTTGCCCCATAAAAATGAATTAGCAGAACATTAAATACAAGGTACGTGTCTGGTTATGCTCACACATATTGCTTCTTCTAATTCTGGCATATTGAACACAGTGCTTTGAAAAAACATTCTCTGTTGCCCTTTGGATAATTTAATTACTAAGGGTGAGCAGAAATGACCATTTGTAGTTGCAAAACAACAGAGCTGTGTTGTCTATCACAAACGATATTACCAGTAAACAAAGCAGTCTGAGATCTGAATTTTTGCATCATTATTTTCTCTGTGGTCAACAAAAAACTTATGTAACTGACTAGACTAATTAGTACAAATCATATTTAAACCTCACTTCTGGTCTAGCTTATGATTTCCAGCTCCACAGTTTATGTGCTTAGGCTGAGATCACTTGCTTGAAACATGTACTTCCTGTATGTCTAGCCCAGAATGTGCCCTTTACCTGGATCTTTTTTTCTCTCACTTTATATGTCTTAGTGGGTGGTGTCACCAGATATTAACTCAGTTCAATGCTGAGCATTGTTTTGAAGTTCTTGATGTAATTCAAGAAAGTTTTGTGGTTATCTTTGGAGGTGGTAGCAATATTCATCTCTTTTGACTTTTCTGAGTGTTGATCTTCTACCTTAGTTCCTTGTTTACTCTTCTGAGTCCACTTTTAGAGGGATGAGATCTAAGGAGCTTTTTCCTATTATTGTAGAATTAGTATATGCTGAGATTCCATCTAAGGAGTTTGTTTCTGAAATTGGTATTATAGTTTTGATGAATGGGGACAGAGGCCTTGATGCAAGAACTTTAGATGGGAGTGAAAACACTGGTAAATGTAACCATTTAGCTATGTGGTCCTTATGTGGTGGAGGACTTTTGACTCTCGTATTATCAGTAGCTAGTACTACTGAAGAGATGTCTTTGAATATAGTGGTATTCAAGGGCAACTTTGGCTGGGATCATTTGGAAAAGACTACAACACTGTGGTCAGATTAGACAAGTGAGAGGAGAACTATATGTGCGGTATATAATAGTGCCATATTTGCAAAAATGACATCTAGAAGATTTGGGTTTCTACTACAAGTGGACAATAATTGGTTTACTGAGTGGACATTGATGATATCCATTACACATATTTAATTGTGTGGTGTCTGTTAGCCTGTTTATGAATTAGTAGTTGAAATTATTTAGGATGATTGTCCCAGGTTCAGTGGTTAGAGATTCTACTTTGTTAAGGTAGTCTTCATGGGTTAAGCACATCATTGCAAGGGGTTCTGTAGTTGAACATAATATGAAAGGTTGATATACTTGTCATTACCAAGATAGGTATGATTTCTAGGTCTTTATCACATTGGACTCTACCTCTCAACTTGTTAATATAAACAATCTGGACAAAGCTTGACAAAATGAGGTATAAATAGGGACATATTTTAAATATTGCTCTTATAAACTTAGAAAGTTGCTAGAGTAACAGGATTTGTTTTAATATACATTTTCTGAAGGATTTGAAGTCTGAAACTCAAATGTATGTCATTATTTAGTGACTTCAGTCCTGAGATCATTCCAGTAATTTGCCAAGAAAAAAGAGGAACAGGCCGAAAATCTGGACAGTCTGCGAAAATCTGTACAATTGAGAGGTAGCACGAGGTGATATAATTAAGAATAAAACCTGACACACTCCTGCCAAAAACTGGGTCATCCACATTTGAGGATCAAAATAAGTAATAGGCAGTAAAAGTAAGTACAGAAAGAATGTCATCACTATTTTGAAATTATTTTTGGTGACTACACAAATGTCTTGCCTCCCCCCATCTCCCCTCCACTTTTCTTTATTTCATACTAGACTAATTTGTACTTTATTTATATTTCACTGTGTCTAGTTTGTGTGTGTGTGTGTGTGTGTGTGTGTGTGTGTGTGTGTGTGTGTGTGTGTGTGTGTGTGCGCACACGCACATGCATGCATGCATGTGTCTTATATCATACATTTCTTCTTCCTTTAGTAGTCTCTGTAAGTAAGTTGGGACAACCTGATTATCTGCTAGTTCACAATCCTTTGGACAAGTCTCTTTTTAGTCTTTCCTGCTCTCTGTGTTTAACCAGATTGCAACATATGACCTGGTCACTTCCAAAGTATGACCACCTACTAACTGTTTGTTCCTACTTCTGGACATACTATTACTCAGTGTCAGTGGTGCAACAGGTTGCACATGCAATTTTGGCACAGAAGGCTGTAGGTTCTATTACCATACCAGGTAGATCAGTTGCTGATAGTGCAGTACAGCATAAGGGGTGGTGATGCACTCCTGAGTGTCCTGTCCTTTGGATGAGACAGGAAACTGCAGCCTCATCTGCTTGAGTTGGTGATAGCTCAGGTGGGTGCAAAAGGTCTCATGCCACCTATTGAAAAGACAGAGGGTTCTTTATTTAAAAAAATAAATTGTGTACAATACTAGATTTAGCCAGTGTACAAATGTTCATTCCTTTCTGCTATTGTCATACAATCTTAGATATCTTACTTTTCATTATTATGTTAAACTTCTATCTCCATTATCTTATCTAACCCCTATTTTTTCACAACTATCATCTAATTTTTCTAAAAAAATACTGCTAGTGTCCATTTATCAATAAACATGATTTCATTTAGCCTTTCATTACAAAGGGCACACACAACATAAAATAATCTTTTATCTATTTTACTAACATACTCCTTATTTTTACGGCTATAATATCCATACATAATCATATCCCTAGTTATTTCATTTACCTCCTTTATATTTTCAAAGAAAATTTCTTTACACAATTTTCCTACAATTTTGCAACCCTTGTGCATTATAAGAAAACATGTTCTATAGCTTCTTCATTCCACAATATATACAAACTCTTTCACTGATGTTTTTATATGGCATATTTCTATTTAATGGTAATTTATTGAACACTCATCATCATCATCATCTTCTTTCAGCTGTTCCCGTTAGGGGTCACCACAGCAGATCACCTGTTTCCATTTCTTCCTGTCCTCTGCATCTTGCTCTGTCACACCAACCACCTGCATGTCCTCTCTCACCACATCCATAAAACCTTATCTTAGGCATTCCTCTTTTCCTGTTACCTGGTAGCTTCTTCCTTAGCATCTTTTTCCCAATATACTCAGCATCCCTCCTCAGCACATGTCCAAACCAACATAATCGTGCCTCTCTGGCTTTGTCTCCAAACCTTCTAACCTGGGCTGACCCTCTAATATACTTATTCCTAATCTTGTCTGCCCTTGTCACACCCAGTGCAAATCTTAACATCTTTAATTCTGCCACATCCAGCTCAAACTCCTGCCTTTTTGTCAATGCCACTGTCTCCAACCCATATCACATAGCTGGTCTCACTACCCTCTTGTAGACCTTCCCTTTCACTCTTACAGGTACTCGTCTATCACAAATCACTCTTGACACTCCTATCCACCCACTCCATCCTGCCAGTACTCTTTTCTTCACCTCTCTTCCACACTCACCGTTACTCTGAACTATTGACCCCAAGTATTTAAACTCATCCACCTTCGCCACCTCTACTCCTTGCATCCTCACCATTCCTCTATCCTCCCTCTCATTCACACACATATATTCTGTCTTAGTCCTGCTGACCTTCATTCCTCTTCTCTCTAGAGCATATCTCCATCTCTCCAGGGTCTCCTCCACCTGTTTCCTACTCTCACTACAGATCACAATGTAATCTGCAAACATCACAGTCCACGGGGACTCCTGTCTGATCTCGTCTGTCAACCTGTCCATCACCATTGCAAATAAGAAAGGGCTCAGACCTGATCCTTGATGTAACCCCACCTCCACCTTAAACGCATCCGTCACTCCCACGGCAGACCTCACCGCTGTCACACTACCCTCGTACATATTCTGTACCACTCTTACATACTTTTCTGACACTCCTGACTTCCTCATATTTATTGAACACTAATCTCCATAAAAAATCTTGAAATTCTAATTGCTTATTACATCATGCTTTTTGTACTTTTATAAATTTAACTTTTCATTTTCAAGCTCATTCCAAGTCTTAACATAATGATATTGTATCATGGTATTTCTATACCACATTTTTCTCTCATTTTTTATTTCATCAATTTTTATTTTCCATAAAAGAAGTCTATCTTGATAACATCTAATTACTTCATTTAAATACTTTTCTTCTTTTTAATTTTTTAACATATCCCAATAGCACTTATATTTTTACTATAGTAAATGTACTACTAACTTTTTATTTTTATTATTTATACAAAACAAAACATTATATAAATTCAAAAAAGCAGCGTAAACACTTGGGTTTATTAATCCTAAACCTCAATGTTTCCTGATCATGTAGAAGACTCCTCTCTTCACTAGATTCAGTATTGAACCTCGTATAAAAAAAATACTTGTAGTATTTCTTCTTCATAGATTATTGGCAACATATAGACACTAGCTAAATATGCATTCATTCCCAGTATAACTTAATTAATCAAATAAACACTTTATTAAACAGTAGCTTGTATGTTTTCCAAAATCAACAAAGCTCCTTTATTTCATCTAGTATCTTATTCTATTGTTCTTCACTTACATTTTTACCCACAAATCTTATTATTAACACAGAGATTTCTTTCATCGAGAAATATACTCCTCCTATCTTTACTATATAACCCAGTCCTTTTCTTTTTTCCTTTAGTTAAAGTCATGCCTATTATATTTAAACATTGATGCATAAAACATATAACTTCTTTCATCCTGGTTTTGTTTCTTGTATTCAATATAATATTACCTGCTTAAGTAAACTTGACTAGAATTTGTATCCCTTCATTAATAATATAAGAAGCACCTCTCATATGCAAGTTTATATCTCTGACTAATACATTCATAACTAATGCAAATAGTAAACTACTCATAGGACGTCCCTGACAAATGCTATTCTTTATATTTATTTCTTTGTTTCACAATCCATTCACTAAAATTTTTACTTTATTTTTATTCAATGCAGAACAAAAGACATTCTTAATTTTCTTACTAATGCTATACTCTTTCATAATTGTCAACAAAAGTTCATGGCGTACTGTATCCTACTGTATCTAAAGCTTTATTTAAATCTCTTATCATGATCCTGATCTCATCAGTCCTGTTTATAATACCATTGACAGTTTTCCTTACTATGAATTATAATTCCTGATATCATTTTTCCTTTAAATATGCTATCTTCCATAATAATTTTCATTTTCCTTTCCATTCTTTTCTGAATTATTTTCATAAAAATCTTATAATCTGTATTGGAATTCCAAGATGGCTGAACACTGAGTAACAGCTTAATTTTTAGCTCTCCCAGTGTGAAAACAGAAACTCAGAAAAGAGAGACAGTCAACTTGTCTTTTGGGGTAAATTTCAATAACTGGCTAGTAAATGCACTGCCTGGATGCCAGAAAAAAGAAATTCAGAGAATCTGAAAGAAAATCAATCACAAAAGGTGAAGAGAAAACGCTGATTGGGAAGACTTCTGCAGCTGTTCAACAAAAACCAGAGCAAGCTCTAGCTTTGGTGTAGACATGACTTCCAGTAATCTAGAGGAAAAAAATCAAATTTACTCAGAGTTGATTAAAATAAATGAAACAGTGAAGGAGTATATCAACTCAAATAAAAGGCTGGAAAAGTTTTAAACAGATATTCAGATCAGGTAATAAAGCTGCAACAATCAGGGGCCAAAATGAAGAAAAGGCTGGCTGAATATGAGACTACTCAAGAAGAGATGTTTCAAAAAATAATGGAATTAGAGGGTAGAGCACATAAGGAAAACATGAGATTTTCTGTTGTACCAGAGAAGCTGGAAAGAACAGACTGTATTAATTTTATGAAAGCACAAATAAGCAACTGGACTGGGACTCCACAACATGAGTTGTTAATTGAAAGGGCACATCATGTTTATAATCTAAACCTGGCCATGAGAAAGCAGCCTAGATCTGTAATAGTAAAGATGCAATCCTACAAGCAGAAATAGTTGATTCTGAAAAAACTGTGGCAGAAGGACAAAGTACTATTAGTGGGAGACAGTAAGAGTGTTTGTGGAAAATGATTACTCAGTGTACACCAGGCAGAAGAGTAGTACATGTATTTAAGTAATCATGGAATCTTGAGAAGCAAGCAAGAAATTCAAGCTGCTGTATCCAGCTGTTTTCAAAATATTATTTCCTGGAGGGTCAAAATTGTTTTTTTGATGCAGAACATGTTAAGGAGGAAATATAAATGTCTGTATAACAGAAAGTGAGCTATCAAGCAGAAGAAAATTCTGCTTCTTGTAATTGTGGTAATAAAGCCCATAAAGAGATTGTGCCAATGAAATATTTTCCAATGTTTCAAAAGAAAATGCTTGAGACAGGAAAAAGTGCAACATTTGAGTAGAAGAACCAGGGGCATATTAGAAATGAAGCACAGGCTGGATTTGGGGAGATGGAGATCAAGAGGGAGAAACCCTGCAATTCAGAAATTGACAAATACAAAACATTAATTATATTTGTGAAACATGACAGAACAATAAAACCTGGAAATATTGGACTTCTTTGATTTTATTAAACTAGTAGGGGACTCCAAAGCATATCTCTTAACAGTAGCATTTTTATAATGTATTACAAAACCTACATACTATAAAGTAAAGGTTTCCCAGTTACTTTTAAGTGTAATAGAGATACTAAAATAAACAGGTGCACTGCTTTTTTTTCATTCTTCTTTCTTTCTCATTGTTTGTTTTAAGAAATGTAGGCACTGTAATGTGAAAAGAGAAGAAAAGACTGGACAAAAGAGCATGCTGGAAGAAAAATGCATATGCTTTTTCTTACTTTTATATAGGGGATGACTGAATTAAGGTCCTTGGCTTCATCTAGTAACACATTTTAAGGAGAAGCAAATAAATACAAAAGCACACTGAATATAATACAATGTTTTCCTCTAGAAAATAAATGAAACAAAACTGTGGTAGAAGGACAAAGTACTAAAAGTGGAAGACAGCAGCATGTTTGTGGAAAATGATTACACACAGAAATGGAGTAAAGTAGAGGTAACTCTGTATCTGCTTCTCATGTCTCTATGTAGACAATCTGATAAGGGGCAATAAAACAGAATGCTTCTTTCTTTTGATGGATTTTTTCAGTGGCTATGAGATAATATTTTTGAAAGCATTCAAGTGTTTTATTTCAAATCTGAGAGAGAGATAAAGATAAGACAAAAACAGAGCACTTAGTGGAAGTAGAAACACAGGCTGTACCATGTGTTTTAGCATGGATAACCTTCTTTATAGGGTAATCCAAATTTGCAAGTGTGGCTGTCAGTCTGGAAATTGTTCTTATTAGGAGGGTTAAACTTCAACATCTGAAAAAATACATAGTTTTGTGTCCTAGTATTAAATGAATAGGTTTTAGGGGTGTTCTGGGAGTGTGTTTCTTTTTTGTTTGAAGGTTTTCACTAAATCAAAAAAAAAAAATAAGATGTGACATAGGTTCAAATGGATATGACAATAAACAACTATATAAAAGATCAATCTACCAAACATTATTGTATGCATGTAACAAAATCTGAAAATAGACATTTTAAACAAAGCTGTTACAGGTAACAGGTAGGAATAATAACTTCTTAACACAATGATAACATTTTCTATAATATCTTTTAATGTAAATGGCCTCATACATATTTATATATATTAATTATTTCAAATAAACGTACCAAGACAGAGAACCTTTCAGAATACCTAGACAGTGTTTATAACCCCTTGGTACAGGCCACCAAATTTTACATTAAGGATTTTTGGGACTTTCTTAATCAGTTACATCATTCACAACTGGATTTTTCTAAATGTATTCTTGTGACTTTTGACATTGTAGCCCTATAAACTAACATTCTTCAACAAGAGGGTTTACAAGCTGTTGAACTGTTTCTTAGTAAATACGCCAATTTCAGCACCTGTAGAAATTAAACACTAATCACATTGACCACAGCAGTTTTAACTAACAAATGTTTCCATTTTAACATCAAGATTTATCAGCAAATAAAACGTGGGGTTATGGGGTCCAAGATGCCACCAGTTTTTGCCAACCTGGTGCTCAGCGCATGGGAATTAGAGACATTAATCCATCTGCCAGGGTTTGACAAAGTTCATATTTACCACTGTTACATTGATGATGTTTTTCTAGTGTGGGAGGAAGCTGAAACTGAAATAGATTTGTTCATTAATACACTCCACCAGTATTCCATACTTAGCTTTTGTCACGTCAGGTAGTGGCAAAGTAATCAATTTTCTTGACACCAAGATTTCTATAGACAATGACACAGGGTTTCTTAGTTCTAATGTATACAGAAAAGATACGTACACAAACAATTTTTTAGACTTTTGCAGCCAACATCCATTATTTATGAAAAAAACATGCTCCATGGCCAGTTTAATAGACTGTCACGACTTATCACTGATGACCATGCTTTTCTTTTAGAAAGCAAGTTCTTAACACACCTGTTTGTGAAGAGACATTACCCTGAACAACTAGTGCAGGATGTTTTCACAGAAGTAGCAGCTCACAGGCACATTAAACATAGACCTATACTCAAATACGGTTTAGTGCCTAAAGACACACTGGATCAAATTGAAAACACTGACAGGAACTGCAGTTTTCCTCTTCCTATCAGCAGAGATGCACAAGGAATTAGAAACATTGTGCAGAGAAACTGGAACATCATTAGAGCCAGTAAAGATTTATGCCAAGTTTTAGGGAATAATCCTACACTTTCCTTCAAAAAAACATCACTCTGAAAATGTCTTTTGAAAAAGATACTGATACTGTAAAAGACCCGCAGGTGCGGCTAGTGCAGTGGCCCAAAACTCCTAAATTACGTAGACCAAAAAAGAGCCAGCACAAATCAGTGTGAAAATTATTATTTTAATTAGAACATAATGTATTAAAAAATACACAAATATATCATATTCACCAAATAAATCAGACCGGTTTCAGCAATGCTGCCTTCCTCAGTGAACCAAAACAGTAAGACAAAATCTCCCTCCAACAAAATCTTATATGTATATACATACCAATTAACAATTATACAATTATTGGATTAATCAGGGTTTCAGAAGTACTCATTCAAGCCAGGTGGAAATAATCCACCGAGCTTGACTATCCACTTATTTTCTTCCAAGTTAACTATCTCATGCAATCCTGCCTTGTCCTGTGTTTTGTGTATAATACAGTCAATAATTGTAAATCTAAATATCCCAGTTTTATGTCTGCAAATATGTTTATACAGTGCACTAGATTGTTTACAGTTCTTAATGTCACTCGTGTTCACTTATCCGTAATGTAAGTGGCCTGGATATTTGTCCAACATAAAATGCTGGGCATGCACAACTTGCCAAATATATCACCCAATTGGTACTACAAATAGCAAAAAAAGTGATGTCAAACACTCGAGGTGTATTTTAGCTAGTGAAACTGCATGTTTTATAGACCTTTGAACAATTGGAACAATGACCACATGGATTGCAACCCATCAATTTCTCCCCAGTCATGGTTCTCCGGCTAAAAAGCCTATCCTGATTCTGACACCTTTTGTAATGGTTAAACAAAGATCTTAGGGAGCGACCCTTATGAAAGGAATATATACACTTATCCCCTACATATTCCATAAGTGAATCCTGCCCTTGAAGAATATCCGAATGCCTAGAGATGACATTCATAAACGAATGCGTATTTTTACCATACGGAGTAATTAGCCTAACTTGGTTGCTCCTAACAGGTTGATCACCCTTATATACAAGCAAATCAGATCTGTCCTGCTGAGAAGCAAACTGGCTAGCTCTACAGATGTCACCAGCCCTGTATCCCCGATTCCTGAATCTATTGGAAAGATCCTGCTTATATTGATTGTACGTAGAGGAATCTGAACAAATTCTTCAAATCCTGAGAAATTGAGACTTGGGGATGTTCCTGATGACATGTTGGGGGTGGTAGCTGGAAGCATGTAACAAAGTATTGTATTGTGGAAATTTGCAAAAAACTTCAGTCTCCAAGGTGTCCTCGGGGGTACATTTAACCAAGACATCCAAAAATGTTATCTCATTTTTGTGCCAGTTTACCTTAAATTGAATCCCTCACTTGTTTTGATTCAAATATTATATATTAAATATTCAACAAACTCCGCCAAATAAGAAGCATCCACTCTCCACACCATCCAACAGTCATCAAGATATCGCCTCCAAATATAAATTTCTACCAAATAAACATTATGGCTAACATCATAAATCAGTTGCTCCTCTATGTAAGCCATGAATAGATGGGCATATATGGGGGTAAATGACGCCCCCATACCCGTTCTCTGTACCTGCCATATACATTGTTTTGAAAATAAAACACATTCTTGGTTAGAATATGCTCGGCCAAACAGACCGTGTGTACGTAATTTTTGAAAAAGATAACCCACATTATTCTATATTACAAGTACAGAACGGTGACACTATGGGCATGTTTACTTGCAACAAATGTGTAGTATGTCAGTACATTTATACTGGCTCTGAGTTCAGGTTTCAACACTATAACATTACAGCCTATTTTAAAAACCATTTTGATTGCCATTCTAGGTTTTTAGTTTATATAACAGTGTGTAATTCTTGCAAAGCATTTTATGTTGGCAAGACAATCAGAAAGCTTTCTGATAGAGTAAAAGAACATTTGGCAGCTATCAGAAATAAAGATGAAAAAAAAAACGCTCTAAGAAGACACAGTTTATGCTGCCCTAATTTTATTGGTTTCAATTTTCACATATTGGAACAAGTTAACCATTTTTTTGCAGATTGTGAGACTTTGCTTGAACTGAAAGAATTATTATTTAATGCTGAGACCCCTCCTGGAAACAATGAAAGCATTGAGATAGGGAGTGGGACCACTCCCACTTTATACTAATATTTGTTAATGTATATGCAACTGTACAATATGTGTAGATTCTGATTGTTTAATTTTTTCCTCACTGTGTTCTCAGAAATTATATGCTATTCTCATGGTCGCAGCCTTTTCTCTGCCTTGTGCACCTTACTTATACCTGACAATTTTTTAAATGTTGTCAGTTCTGAAGAAGTTCGCATCAATTTTGCCTTTGAGTGTTTTTCTTTTAGTTTATAAGAAAGAAGTTTGTTGTTTTATATATATATATATATATATATATGAAGGGTTCCTATCAGCATTTCGAATATCGAAAACACCAAATTTAATTTAATTTAATCGAACTGAAATGTTCGAAATCTCAAACTGACGGAACATCGATTTCTTTCCCAGGGAAAGAAATTGGTGGGCCATCATCGGAGTTTGATATGTCCTCCACTGTGGTGCGAGAGTTACGGAAGTTAGGGTTAGGGTGCGGGTTAATGTAAGTGGATAGTTAGTAATGTATGTATGGTGTAGTGTAGGGTTGGGTTTTGTTAATTGTATGTGTGTGTATTTGTTGCTTTGTTTGTGTGTAGTTTTGTACGGTATGTGTGCGATAGTTATGAACCTTAGGGTTAGGGTCCAGGTTAAGTTAAGTGGATAGTTAGTAATGTATGTGTGGTTTAGTGTAGGGTTGGGGTTATTAACTGTATTTGTGTGGTTTATTTATTTTGGTGTGCTTGTTTTGTGTGTATGTTTCTCAGAACAGCGAATTTTTTCCCTGGGGAAAAATTCACTATTCTGAGCGTTCGATGTTTTCAATATTAAAAAGTTCGAACATATAGTGTTCAACATTTTGGAATTTTGAATATATGATATAGACCCTATATATATATATATATATATATATATATATATATATATATATATATATATATATATATATATACACCTAAATATGGTCAACAGTTCATATGGTTGAAACTCATTTGGTCAATGGCTCACTTGGTCAACAACCAGTATTCAAGGCACTTAACAGGGATTTGCCCCCCTCCCCAAAGTTGTGTGACCCTGGCGTTGATATATATAGTTAGGGGGGTGTGGGGGCGAATGTTTAATTTTTGTTGTATTTTCATGTTTTAAATGACTATTAAACGAATATTAGTGGGGACTTCGCCCCCACACCCCCTATTGTGGGGGGCTCTGCCCCCAACCCCCCAACTATATATATCAACTCTGGGGTCACAGAACTTTGGGTAGGGGGTCAAATCTCTGTTAAGTGCCTTGAATACTGGTTGTCGACCAACTGAGCCGTCGACCAAATGAGTTTCAACCATATGAACTGTCGACCATATCAAGTAGACCCATATATATATATATATATATATATATATATATATATATATATATATCTATATATATATATATATATATATATATATATATATATATATATATATATATATATATATATATACATACATATGTATATATATATATATATATATTTAGGTTCATAGGTTCATAGGTTCATACTAGGCTATCTGCCTAGGGCATTTATAAGCCTAGCCAGAGTGTGCATGGCTTTCGCCACCCATATTAAATTCATTTTGCTATGCCCTTTTTCAAGGTTAGTATACTGTGCCTCTGTCTAACAGTGACACAGAAGTGATACCCGGGGTAAACTTACGATCTCCCATCCACTCATCAAGATTCCTCTTGAAGAGAGTCAATGAGGGACTCTGCCTAACCTGGACTGGGATTTTATTCCAGAGTGAAGGGAGACTCTGGGTTATGAATCTGTCCCTCCAGCATGTCCTATTTATTTCAGTGCTGAGGTTCAAGTCCCTCAAGCGCGTAGCTCGATAGGATTTGGATTTTCTGAGGTGCAGCATGTCCATTAATTCCGGGTTGGACATGGCTTTATACGTCAGGCACAGATCGCCTCTGAGCAGGCGGTATGCCACTGAGTAGAGCTGGAGTTTCTTTAACCGGGCAGCATACGGCATCTGTTTGAGCCCCTTGATCCTCTTGGTGAGGTACTTCTGGGGTCTTTCCAGTTGCTGCAGGTGTCTGGTAAGGTACATCCCAAAAGGGGCACTGTACTCAATTATGGGCCTGATGAGGAATGAGTAAAGAGGCACGATGACCTCCCCTGATCTAGATGTGAATCCCTTCATGATTAGGTGGGCTATATAAAATGTTTTTCTAACCACTTTGTCCACGTGGTTGTCAAATGAGAGATTGCTATCAACTTGGGTCCCCAGGTCCCTAATTACTTCTTCTGTACTTAATGGATTACCACCTATGTGGTAATTTGTGGGCACTTTGTTTTTGCCAAAGGGGATGACTATACACTTTTTGGTGTTTAGATTGAGGCCATGGCTCTGACACCAGTTGTCTGTTTCTATGAGGCCCTTTTGGAGGATGCTTGTGTCGGCTGGAGAGTCTATTATGGCACCCAGTTTGCAGTCATCTGCGAACTTGGTCAGCCACAGTCCTTCTGTGTTGGCCTGTACCACCGAGAAATATATACCGAACAAGAGAGATCCCAGGACTGAGCCTTGTGGGACGCCACTTGTAACTGGTTTGGAGTCTGACATGGCTCCAGCTATTCTAACCATGTGGGTTCTGTCCTTGAGCCAGTTTGCAACCCATCTAGTGACATAGGGGTTTATATTTAAGCTGGTGAGCTTATCTATAATGCCTGAGTGGGGTATTGTATCAAAGGCTTTTGCGAGGCCCAGGTAGGCTGTGTGGACCACCTTTCCCTTGTCAATGGCCTTGGTGATTGTTTCAAAGAAATCGACCAGGTTCAAGAGGCAGGATCTGCCCTTAACAAAGCCGAACTGGGTAGGATCCAGTGTCTGCAGGTCCCCAATATCTTTATTTATAAGGTCCATGATGATCCTTTCCATAGCTTTGCAGACCAAGCTAGTGAGACTTATGGGGCGATAGTTTCCAGGATCCGTTGAGGCACCACCTTTGTGGAGAGGGACCACTGTTGCTGTACGCCACTCTTTGGGTACATATCCTGTAGTAAGGCTGAGACTGAACAGTAGTTTTAGGTTTGGGTTTAGCTCTTCTTGGAGTTCATGTAGGACGCAGCCTGGGATACCGTCTGGTCCCATTGATGCTGTGTTTCTTGCTTTGGAGAGGGCAGCTCTTACCTGAGCATCTGAGATGTCAGGGGGGCAGCACTCTGCGGGGAAAGATATTAGCCCTTTGGGGGGGGGGGGGGGGGGAGTTTGTGCTGAACCTGTCAGCTAGGATGTTGGCAATGTCTGTGGGTTTGTGTATTTTTGTCATTTTGGACTAATTCTGAGCATATCTGGGAATTCCCACCCAGGTTCCTAACATAACTAAAGAAAGCCTTGTGATTATCCTTAGTGTCCTGTGCAATTTTTCTCTCGAAGCTGGCCTTAGACAATTTTATGAGTGCCCGTAGTTTTTGCTAATACTGATCAGAGATGCCTTCCCTTTTGGGATTTTGCTCTATCATGTAGTAGCTTCCTCCTTCTATTGTATAGTTTGTTTATGGCTGGGGTCCACCAGACAGGACATCTGCCTTTGGAGGATTGGGTCTTGGTTTTATTTGGGATTGCATGATCCATGCATTCCTGAAGGTGTTCATAGAATGTGTTTATAAAGGATTTTGCGGTCTGGGCAGATATCCACAGGCCCGGGGGCTTTGAAGGATCCCACCTTGGTTTTGAGGAGTGTGAAATTTGCTTTAGAGAAGTTTTTCACTGTGGTTTTCTGGGCATGGGGTGGGGTCGGGATGTGAATATCCAGTGATATTAGTTTATGGTCTGATCTTACCAGTGAGGGATACACTTCTAGTCTGGAGCATAGAGTCCCCATGTTGGTGATGATCAGGTCCAGTATGTTTTCCCCTCTTGTGGGAGTGGTAACAAGTTGTTCCATAGCATTTGAGTTTATAAATTCTAGGAATCTTTGGGCTAGGGTGTTGGAGCTAGAGTAATGCTCCCAGTCTATGTTTGGGTAGTTGAAGTCACCCAATATAATGGTGTTTGGAGAGACCTTCATATTTTCCAGTGTTCTCAGGAAGGCCGAGTGGGGTTCCTGGGTTTGGGAGGGTGGTCTGTAGCAGGCTATAAACTGGAAGGCAGTTTTACCCACTGTTAGTTGCACATGGATAGTCTCTGATGCTTCGTGCTGTGCCACCAACCTGGAGGTGTGGGTATCTTTGACGAATATTGATACTCCCCCTCCTTTTGTGGTTCGGTCCAAGTTTTGGGGCCGAAAAGCATAGTATGAGGTATAACCTGGTAGTGCTGGGGTGCTCTCGAGAGCCTTGAACCAGGTTTCTGTTACTGCACAGATATTGATGTTCTCCATGCTAAGGAGAGTTTCGAGTGCATGCATCTTGAGGTTTAGACTTCTGGCGTTGAGTAGCATTACTCTTAGTTTCTTATCCCTTGTGATACCTATGGAGGTGGGTTTGTCTTTTGAGCCTTGCCTAAAAAGGCACTATGGGGTAGCAAGAGCCTTTGCCAATATCCAAAAGCCCAGGGGTGACAGGTGCAAGCCGTCCCTAGCAAAGCATCGTGGCTTGTCGAGCTTGTCATCCCAGGCTGACAGGCATTGGATCCCCTTTGAATGACACCAATACTTAAGCCAATTGTTGAAATTGATAATCTTGTCTTCATACTGTGGCATCATTCTTGGTGAGGGTAAGATGCTACTCAAGGTCAGGGTCATACTGGCCTGGGCTACATGCCCAGAGAGCTCCTCTATGTCTCTTTTCATGTAGTCCAGGGAGGTACGTCTCAGGTCATTCACACCAGCATGGACAATGACTGAGTCATATTTGTACTTGCCTTGGAGTGACCTGAGTGCTTGTGTTATGTGACGGATCCTAGCGCCCGACAGGCAGCTCACTGTAACCTTCTCCTTGTTCAGCCTGGTGAGTGGGACGTCAGTGTGCCTGATGATAGAGTCACCTATTACAAGTGTATCAGGTGTGTTGTTTAGCCTTAAGGGCTGTGACTGTTCGGCACACTGGCTTTGTGAGCTATGTGTTGCACGTGTTTTGTTTTGGGGTAACGGTTGCTTGGGTGTCTGCTTTGGAGGTCTCTGCTGCTTAGGCAGATTTTTATTTAGAGCCTCCAAGTATGTTTTTGTGTGTTTATGTGTTTGGTTTGCTGTCGTGGTAGGTCTATGTGAGACTGGAATTGTAGTGAGTGTGGTTTCCTTCTCCTCCTGACTGGTTACACCAGTACTGAGTTGAGAGAGCTTAGCCTCCAGTTTGGCTATATGGTTGCATCTCTCACATGTGTTGGAATTTGTTGTTTACATATATTTGTTTATATATATAAAACATATGTGCCAGGATCCGCCACATAACGCATGCACTCAAGTCACTCCACAACAAGTACAAATACGACTCTGTCATTTTCCATGCTGGAGTGAATGACTTGAGACGTACCTCCCTGGACTACATGAAAAGAGATATGGAAGAGCTCTTGGATCATGTGACCCAGGCAGGTATGACCCTAGCCCTGAGTAGCATCCTGCCTTCGCCAAGAATGATGCCACAATATAAGGACAAAATGATTGACTTCAACAATTGGCTAAGCTTCTGGTGTCATTCAAAGTGGATCCAGTATTTGTCTGCCTGGGAAGACATGATCGACAAACCACAATGCTTTGCCAGAGATGGTCTGCACCTGTCACCCCTGGGATTCAGGTTACTTGCTAAAGCTCTTGCCACCCTTATAGTGCCTTTTTTAGGCAAGGTTCAAAGGATAAAACCACCACCGTAACAGATAGAAGCAGGCAAAATCTGAAGGTAATGCTACTCAATGCTAGAAGTCTAAACCTTAAAATGCACTCTCTCGAGGCACTCCTAAAAATGGAGAACATCGATATCTGTGCAGTAACTGAGACCTGGTTCAAGGCTTCAGACAGCACCCCTGCAATACCAGGCTACAATTCTTACTACACTTTTCGGCCACAAAACCAAGACCGAAACACTAAAGGTGGAGGAGTGTCCATATTCACCAAGGATATTCACACCTCCAGGCTAGTTGCCCAACACAATGCATCTGAAATTCTCCAGGTGCAACTAACACTAGGTAAGACTGCAATCCAAATTGTAGCTTGCTACAGATCTCCAACCATGCCCCAAGATTCTCACTACACCTTTCTAAACATACTGGAAAATATTAAGATACAACCAAACACCCTAATACTGGGTGATTTCAACTACCCTGCCATTAATTGGGAAAACTACTCAGGTACCAACACCTTTTCCCAATGGTTCTTGGAATTCATAAATTCCAATGCCCTGGATCAACTAATCCATTGTCCCACCAGGGGCTTCAATATCCTAGGCCCGGTCATTACCAACATGGGAGATAGATGCTCCACACCAGTGGTCACCCCCTCATTGGTCAGGTCTGACCATAAGCAAATCACCCTTGACATCCACATCCCACCCCCACCCCCAGTATGGAAACCTCCTTAAAAAACTTTTCCAAAGCCAACTTCAAGCTACTGAAGTCAGAAGTGACAAACTTCACAACACCTACGCAGATGGGATCTGGAAGTTCAACTGCAGAATCCTACACTAAGGCACTATACAAGCACATCCACTTGTGCATGAATCGTGCCATCCCAAATGGAACTAAGATGCTTTTCTCCAAAAAAAGGAAGTCCCCTGCTATAAACAAACTATACAACAGAAGGAAGAAATTGTTGCAAAAAGTGGAAAATCCCAGGATGCAAAAACTCCCTAACCAGCCTCAGTAAGAAGCTGAGATCCCTCATAAAATCCTCAAAAGCTAGTTACAAAAATAAAATTGCAAAAGATTCCAAAGACAACCACAAGGCATTCTATAGTTATGTCAAGAATCTAAATGGCAATGCTCATATCTGCTCTGAGTTACAACAGAATGGCATTACATATACTGATCCCAAGGATATTGCCAACATCCTGGCAGATCAATTTAGTGCCAACTTCACCCCACTCTCACCCCCTAAAGGGCCCATCTCAATACCAAAAGATTGCCAAATTCCGATAATCACGGCCACACAGGTAGAAACCGCACTCTCCAAAGCTAAGAATACAGCATCCATGGGACCAGATGACATCCCAGGCTGTGTACTACATGAACTACAAAATGAACTGGCACCTCACCTAAATGTCATGTTTAATCATAGCCTCACCTCAGGCTTCGTGCCCACTGAGTGGCGCACAGGTACAGTTATCCCGCTCCACAAGGGAGGATCCACCTTGGATCCTGGGAACTACTGTCCCATGTCTGACAAGCCTGATTTGCAAGTGCATGGAACGCATTATCATGGAACTTATAAACAAAGACATTGGCAACCTTCAAACACTGGACCCCACCCAGTTTGGGTTTGGGAAGGGCTGATCTTGGCTCCTGAATCTGATTGACTTCTTCAAATCAGTCTCCAGAGCTGTGGACAAGGGTAAGGCAGTCCACACAGCCTATCTGGACCTCGCCAAGGCCTTTGACACCATCCCCCACTCTGAAATCATAGATAAACTTACTAAGCTGGGCATAAATCCCTACATCACTCGATGGGCCAACTGGCTTACTGACAGAACCTAGACTGTAAAAGTAGCCTACTCCAAATCCAGCTCCAGACAAGTGACAAGTGGAGTACCTCAAGGTTCAGTCCTGGGACCACTCCTGTTTGGCATCTACTTCTCTGAAGTACAGGCCACACTAAGGGACTCTGGCTAACAAAGTTTGCAGAAGACTGAAAACTGGGAGCCATTATTGAATCCCCAAATGATGTGGATATTCTACAAAAGGGCCTTACAGAAGCAGATGCCTGGTGCCCAGAGCCATGGGCTCTAGCTTAATGCCAAGAAATGTATAGTTATCCCCTTTGGAAAAAAACATGTACCCATGAATTACCACATAGGTGGCAGGACACTAAACATTGAAAGTGTGATGAGAGACTTAGGGACACAGGTGGACAGTGGTCTCACTTTCGATAACTACATTGCCACAACAGTCAGGAAATCCTTCTATGTGGCACACCTCATCACTAACGGCTTTTCATCCAGAAAAAAGGAGGTCATTGTCCCACTGTACTCATCCCTCATTAGACCCATTATAGAGTATAATGCCCCGTTTGGTATGTACCTCACAAGACATCTGCAACAGCTTGAAAGGCCACAGAAATACCTCATTAAAAGAATCACAGGCTTAAAGCAGATGCCATATACTGACCATCTAAAAAAACTCCAGCTATACTCTGTGGCATATCGTCTACTCAGAGGTGATCTCTGCTTAACATACAAAGCCATGTCAAACCCTGAGCTGTTGGACATGCTCCACTTAAAGAAATCCCAATCCCTCAGAGCCACATGCTCCAGGGATCTAAACCTTGTCATCACAATGAACAAAACATACTGGAGGGATAGGTTCCTGACCCAGAGACTCCCCATACTCTGGAATAGACTGCCCATACATATCAAGCAGAGCGCCTCATTGGCCCTCTTCAAAAGGAACCTTGATGATTGGATGGGAAATAGGAAATTCACCTTGGGGATCATGTCAGTCGCCCTGCTAGACAGGGGCCTGGAGAAGTAAACATTGTGGGAAGAAATATCCAGGGAATTGTTATGGCTAGGCTTGCATAGGCCCTAGGGCCGATAGCCTAGTACCAACCTATGAACCTATATGTGTGTGTATGTGTGTATGTATATATTTACATATATATATATATATATATATATATATATATATATATATCTACACACACACACACACACACACACACACACACACATACACACACACACACAAAAAAAAAGAGTAGGGAACTGTAGAATGCAAATAGCTAGGCTGCAGGAGAAACATTTGAAAATAATTGAACATGTGAATTTGATAAATAAATGATTTCAGGATGGTTATTCAGCAAAATATCTGGGACAAGGGAAAGGGGGTGTACTATTACATACAAGAGAAGCTCCAATAATGATAGAAGAGGGAAAATGATAATAATGGTAGATTTGTAGTACTAAAGGGTTACTGACAAGAGAGGAGGATTACACTGGCATGTATAATGTTCCACCTAAACTGCTATAATGGAATTTAAGAAAATTCTGGGAGAAATAATCAGCTTTCAGCAGGGAATATTACTTATAGGTAAGGACTGAAATTTGATTTTCAGTAGTGATGATGTATCTTAGGGGGCCAGGAAGGGAAATATAACAAAATATGATAGATTTTTAAAGAACTGTATGAGAATATTTGGCATGGAAGATGTGAATTCAGTAGAAGGAGTTTGGAGTGAATTTACATATTATTCCCCAAGGTACAAAAACTGTGCTAGGCTAGAAGTTAATTATATTTCACAGGAACATGTGTTTAATTCCAAAAGAGCTACTTTTTGTATATCTTTTTTTTAAATATTTTTTATTAATTTAACCTATTTACAATATATATTCACAGAAAGGAAGAAATTCACATATTGCTATACAATGATAGAAATACTTTGAATCATCAAGGTAATCTTATACAATTAACACATTAAGAATCTCAGTATTTCACTAACAACATTTCAGGGATATCCAACAACTAAAGGTCTTACTCTGATTTATAGATCTTATTCTGATCACATCTTTTTCAGTTTTACATAGCATTTTTGTTAAATTTAAAAATAGATTCAATAATTATTTCAGATCTTGTGCCAATAATAACTAAAATAAAAATGCATGTTAATGAAATACAAATGAGACACTAGTGGTTACCCACCTATCTGTTAAAAAGTGAGGAATTTAAGGAATGGGTAGTGGAAATTATTTGGGAGTTATTAGGGAAGATAGAAGTTTCTTCTGAAAATATAGCTAGGGAGTGGGATAAAATTGAAGTGGAGTTTAAAAATATGGTGGAAATGAAAGAGAGATATGCTTTAGAAGTAACAAGAATTATTTAGAAGGCCTGACAAGGGTTAAAGTATTGCAGAATAGGGGAAATCACATATAAAAATAAGAGGGGCAATTGCAGAATGCTAAACAGGAACTACGGGATTAACTTGATAATATGCATGAGTTTAGAAAGGCTACTGTAATGCAAATGTTTTTTAATAATAACTCCAGAGCACAAAAACTTTTAGCAATAGGAAGTACAAAGAGTTATCACCAAGCTTAGGGAGCCTATAAAAAGGAAGATAACTAGAGATCCTGCAGAGGTATTAGAAATATTTTGGAAAATTTATGAAAATCTGTATAAAGCAGAGAAACATGGAAGTCAGGAAGAGGTACAAATAGAAATGTTTAATGAAGAATAAAATATGCCAAGTCACAGGTAGATGAGGTTCAATTAACAGTATTTTAAAAGGAGAAGAAGCAGCAACATCTTGAAGAAAAAAAGACGTGGAGTCTGAAACACCTAAAGATGGTAAAGACCCATCAGATCAGGCTTCATATAGACCCACTTCAATTCTAAACCATGAATATAAAGTGTTATGCTAAAAGAAGGGCAAAGGTGATGCCAACATTGATAGATCTGGATAAATGTGGTTTTCTGGAGGGGAAACAAATATTTGATAACATTAATAGAACAGTGATGATGCAATGGGAAGCTGAATGTAAGAAAATACTACTCTTGTTGGTGAAGGGTCTTGATGAAAAGAAAACATTCAACAGAGTAAACTGGTTTTATGAGTAAGGCAATGGAAGCATTTGCATTCCCTAATAAAAATATAATATTTATGAGGAGGATATATGAGGGATCAGAGGTGAAAACTAAAATGGGTGGGTTTCTGTCTGATAAGTTCTGTTTGAGCAGAGGAACCAGACAGGGGTGTCCTCTTTCCCTTTTGTTATTTGCTTTATATTTAGAACCATTGGTAAAGAAAATAAGGGACTTAGAGATTTAAGGAAACAGTTTGTAAGGAAGTCAAGAAAAGCTGGATTTATTTGCAGATCATATTATTTTATACCTGATAAAACTAGAAAAGGACATTTTAGTGCTGTGGAACATTTTGAGATAGCTTCAAGTCTTTTTGGGATACAAACATTAATGCAGATAAAACAAAGTCAATAGCTGTAAACTATGTACCCACACACAAATTGGTTCAGCAATACTCATATATATATATGGGGATATGCTAAAATTAACTATTTAGGAGTATGGATTTAAAAAGATCATGTTATGGCAGCTAAGGATATGTGGGAAGAGACTAAACAAAAATAATACAAAAACTGAGAAATTGGAAGCTCTGTTTTATGGATATGGATAACAAGATACAAGCAGTGAAAATGTTTTTAATCCCTTTAGGTTTATTCACAGGTCAGGCATATTTTTATCAGCCAGAAGAGAAATTGTGGGCAACAACTAATAAAAAGTTAAAGAATTGTATCTGGGAGGAGAAGCTGGCAAGAGTCAAGTGGGATAAACTGGTCCTTCCAATAGAACAAGGTGGTTTGGGATTACCCAATTTGAAGGGGTATTTCAGATCTACATGGTTAAGGGTCCTATAAATATCCCAAACAGATATCTATAATTCAAAATGGAAAGGGATGATGATGAAACAGAGGAGAAGCTCAAGAAACAAGGAGGGACTGGGATTTTGGATGCAGATCCTTAAGGAGAATAACAATAACAATACAGCATATTGTATTCATAAAGTAGTAGAAAGTATTATAAGAACTAAGCCAACATGTTAATGGAGAAAGGGGATTCTACCAATAGGGATGACTACAGTGAGGAATATAAACAATAGGCAGGAGGGGGATGTAATGTAATGGAGAAAATTGGAAAAGGAACCAAGGTATTTGGAGCAAAGACTTAGAGAGGGAGAGGTCACACATTTATTTGGACTGCAGGCTACAGATTGCCTTCCCTATCAAGGATTGGTATCAGATAAAGGTAGAGAGAAAGGAATAAGGGCATCCTAAGTGAAAGACCAGCACTGGTAGAGTTTTTGGAAGAATCTGGAACAGAAGCTGCTGTTAAAGAATGGATAATTAGCAGAGCATACAAAATATTCTAGGATAACTATAAGAATCAGTTAGAGGAAAGGATTGGGGAAAGAGACTGGATAAGCAATGCACAAAGAAACAATGAGGGATATATGTATGACTCCTAAATATGCAACAAAGTCTAGAATACTTAGGATCTTTGTTTGGAAGTGTTTACATAGGTATTTTATACCTCAAGTAGACTCCAAAGAATTTTTCCTCAGGTAGATAGCAAATGTCAGAGGTGTGATGGGGAAGAAAGAGGTAATTGGGAACATATTTTTGGGAGTGTAATAAGCTGGCAGATTTTAAAAATTCTCTGCAGACTACTGTATCAGAAATACTGGGTGAGCAAATTGGTATAAATAAGGAAATTATTTTTTGTGCTATGATACCAGAATTGGAATTGCCTAGATATAGTAAAGCCTTGCTGACTCTAATTATGGTGGCTGACAAAAAAGCAATTACTAGAAAATGGAAATCAAAGTCTTAACAAATTGTACTAGAAGCAGTGACTATAGAGACTATCCATGTGCAACTAACAGTGGGTAAAACTGCCTTCCAGTTTATAGCCTGCTACAGACCACCCTCCCAAACCCAGGAACCCCACTCGGCCTTCCTGAGAACACTGGAAAATATGAAGGTCTCTCCAAACACCATTATATTGGGCGACTTCAACTACCCAAACATAGACTGCGAGCATTACTCTAGCTCCAACACCCTAGCCCAAAGGTTCCTAGAATTTATAAACTCAAATGCTATGGAATAACTTGTTACCACTCCCACAAGAGGAGAAAACATACTGGACCTGATCATCACCAACATGGGGACTCTATGCTCCAGACCAGAAGTGTATCCCTCACTGGTAAGATCAGACCATAAACTAATCTCACTGGATATTCACATCCTGACCCCACCCTCTGCCCAGAAAACCACAGTGAAAAACTTCTCTAAAGCAAATTTCACACTCCTCAAAACTGAGGTGGAATCCTTCAAAGCCCTCGGGCCTGTGGAAAATACGGCCCAGACCGCAGAATCCTTTATAAACGCATTCTATGAACACCTTCAGGAATGCATGGATCATGCGATCCCAAATAAAACCAAGACCCAATCCTCCAAAGGCAGACGTCCTGTCTGGTGGACCCCAGCCATAAACAAACTATACAATAGAAGGAGGAAGCTACTAAATGATAGAACAAAATCCGAAAAAGGGAAGGCATCACTGATCAGTATTAGCAAAAAACTACGGGCGCACATAAAATTGTCTAAGGCCAGCTTCGAGAGAAAAATTGCACAGGACACTAAGGATAATCACAAGGCTTTCTTTAGTTATGTTAGGAACCTGGGTGGTAATTCCCAGATATGCTCAGAATTAGTCCAAAATGACAAAAAATACACCGAACCCACAGACATTGCCAACATCCTAGCTGAAAGGTTCAGCGCAAACCCCCCCCCTCCCCACCAAAAGGGCAAATGTCTATCCCAGCAGAGTGCTGCCCCCCTGACATCTCAGATGCTCAGGTAAGAGCCGCCTCCAAAGCAAAAACACAGCATCAATGGGACCAGACGGTGTCCCGGCTGCGCCCTACACGAACTCCAAGAAGAGCTAAACCCAAACATAAAACTACTGTTCAATCTCAGCCTTACTACAGGATATGTGCCCAAAGAGTGGCGTACAGCAACAGTGGTCCCACTCCATAAAGGTGGTGCCTCAACGGATCCTGGAAACTATCGCCCATAAGCCTGACTAGCTTGGTCTGTAAAGCTATGGAAAGGATCATCATGGACCTCATAAATAAAGATATTGGGGACCTACAAACACTGGATCCTACCCAGTTCAGCTTTGTTAAGGGCAGATCCTGCCTCTTAAACCTGGTTGATTTCTTTGAAACAGTCAACAAGGCCATTGACGAGGGGAAGGTGGTCCACACAGCCTACCTGGACCTCGCAAAAGCCTTTGATACAATACCCCACTCGGGCATTATAGATAAGCTCACCAGCTTAAATATAAACCCCTATGTCACTAGATGGATTGCAAACTGGCTCAAGGACAGAACCCACATGGTTAGAATTGCTGGAGCCATGTCAGACTCCAAACCAGTTACAAGTGGTGTCCCACAAGGCTCAGTCCTGGGACCTCTCTTGTTCGGTATATATTTCTCGGAGGTACAGGCCAACATGGAAGGACTGTGGCTGACCAAGTTCACAGATGACTGCAAACTGGGCGCCATAATCGACTCTCCAGCCGACACAAGCATCCTCCAAAAGGGCCTCATAGAAACAGACAACTGGTGCCAGAGCCATGGCCTCAAGCTAAATGCCAAAAGTGTATAGTCATCCCCTTTGGCAAAAACAAAGTGCCCACAAATTACCACATAGGTGGTAATCCATTAAGTACAGAAGAAGTAATTAGGAACCTGGGGACCCAAGTTGATAGCAATCTCTCATTTGACAACCATGTGGCCAAAGTGGTTAGAAAAACATTTTATATAGCCCACCTAATCATGAAGGGATTCACATCTAGATCAGGGACGCCATCGTGCCTCTTTACTCATCCCTCATCAGGCCCATAATTGAGTACAATGCCCCTTTGGGATGTACTTTACCAGACACCTGCAGCAACTGGAAAGACCCCAAAAGTACCTCACCAAGAGGATCAAAGGGCTCAAACAGATGCCATATGCTGCCCGGTTAAAGAAACTCCAGCTCTACTCAGTGGCATACCGCCTGTTCAGAGGCGATCTGTGCCTGATGTATAAAGCCATGTCCAACCCGGAATTAATGGACATGCTGCACCTCAGAAAATCCAAATCCCATCGAGCCACGTGCTCGAGAGACTTGAACCTCAGCACTGAAATAAACAGGACATGCTGGAGGGACAGATTCATAACCCAGAGGCTCCCTTCACTCTGGAATAAAATCCCAGTCCAGGTTAGGCAGAGTCCCTCATTGACTCTCTTCAAGAGGAATCTTGATGAGTGGATGGGAGATCATAGGTTTACCCCAGGTATCACTTCTGTGTCACTGTTAGACAGAGGCACAGTATACTAACCTCGAAAAAGGGCATAGCAAAATAAATTTAAAATGGGTGGCGAAAGCCAAACACATTCTGGCTAGGCTTATAAATGCCCTAGGGCAGATAGCCTAGTATCCCTATGAACCTATAGTAACAGATAAAAAAAAATGGAAAGGGGATCTTTAGAAAGGGTAGGACCAAATTACATAGAAAAAATGGGATTTGTGAGAACAATACTTGCAGAATAATGTTTTGGAGGAGGAATGAGGTTTAAAAGAAGGCATAATTTGAATGACCTATGTGATTTCTGATTAACAATGACTGGATAGATTATAAGCGATGTATAATGTTTGCAACTAAAAGTATGTCAGCATAGTTTTTTTCATTTATATAAATGTATGATCACCTATGTCATAAATGATAATTTAATAAAGATTTTCCTTGCTTTAAAAAAATCTTACAATCTGTATTGTTCAATACTACAGGTCTCCAATTTTCAGTTTTATTTTTATCTTCCTTTTTCCATACAAATTGAAGTATACCACTGCATAAATATTTATACATAAAACTTTTGTTTAACCATTCATTCATAACTTTTAAGAAGTATTTTTTCTGCCAATCCATAAAATTCTTATAAAATTGGTATCCTATTCAATCTGATCCTGAAACTTACTGTAAATTAACTTGTCTTAGTTCCTTATCTAATTCATATGAGGAATTCTCATTTTCTAAATCATTTCCAATTCATTCCAATTCATTCTTTTTATTTACTTTCTATCTTGAAACATTTTCTTTACATAATTTATTTTTTATATATATTATATATATATATATATATATATATATATATATATATATATATATGGATTCACTTTATAACCTCGAAATACTGAAATATCGAATTTCAGTATCTCGAGACTATAAAACCGAATCCACAAAACACCGACACAAAAAAAATGCGAAATTCACAACACCGAAAAAAACACACACACTATACCACACATACACCACAACACCCACATCACAACATAAACAAACAAAACTACACACATACACAACTCATACACATGGGGCAAGCCCCCCTGCACCCCCACACCCCCCTACTTATATATACTAACTCCGAGATCGCACAAACACAAAACAAAAGCCAACTCACACACGCACATTCTACGACCTCTCACACACACATCAAACACATCAGCACACTCACACACACTCTAACTCCCACTCAAAACCATTAGAAAACACTTACCTGACATAACACCTACATCCACACATGGCACCGCGCACCATCAAAACACAATCCCGGACATTACACAGCGTAAGGTCATAACTGCAAATTCGACATATATTCGAGTTCGCGATTATGACCTTTCGCTATTTTTAACATTCGGCTTTATAGTCTCGAGATACTGAAATTCGACATTTCAGTAATTCGTGGTTATAAAGTGTTTATATATATATATATATATATATATATATATATATATATATATATATATATAATTTGTTTCTGAGATCTTCTTACCTGTCCCCCATCATCTTTCATTTTTCTTATTATAATAGTTTTCTCTTTAACTATTCTGGTCAAGTAAGCTGATACCGCGTCTTTTTTATCTCGCAAATAATATCTTTGCTTAAATAATAATTCTTTAGTTGTCTTGATTCTTTTTATAAATTATCTGTTCATAGGTTCATAGGTTTATAGGTTCATAGGTTTATACTAGGCTATCTGCCCTAAGGCATTTATAAGCCTAGCCCTAAGTTATGTGGCTTACGCCACCCCTTATGTTAGAAATAATGTGCCCATTAGTTTGTTGTGCCTCTGTCCAGCAGTGACACAGAGATGATTCCCGGGGTAAACCTACGATCTCCCATCCACCGGTCAAGATTTCTCTGTCAGATAATACTATGTATCATTTCTTTCCACAGTCTTTAAAGCATCCATACACATTGTTTTATATTTTTTTCACTTTTCATACATCTGACTACCATTCTAAAAAACATGTTTTAAATTTTCTTTCAAAGCTAGCCACCACTCAGACCAGTTTTTTTAATATACTCTAGTGGAACTGTGATCTTCCCATAAAAGAATACTTTTTTTCCCATTTTCATCCCATAGTTTCTCATTTATTCTTTATTACTTTTCCTGACCTGGTATACTCCTTATTTTCTTGTATTTCTATCCATATGACGGGTCTATATTAGATCACCGAATACTTAGGTAAGCGAACGGTGATTAATCAACCCCATATAAGTAAAAGCTTACAAAACCGAACTGTCAGAACAGCGATTTTTTTTCCAAGGGGAAAAAAACGCTGTTCCAACATAAAAAAGAAAAAAAAGAAAGCACATTAAAACATGAGATTAAGTGGGGGGGCTTTGCCCTCCACACCTCCCCTACTTATATATACCAACTCCAAGACCGCACTACAGTGCCAAAAACTGCAAAGTACCGAAGCGGCCAAGTGAATTCTTTCCCAGGGAAAGAATTTGCTTACATGCTGCTTTGATATTTTGCAGTTTCGGTTTTGTCAGTTCGACCAAGACGCGTTCGAAAACATGCGTCTTTGGTCTGCTGATAGGAACCCATATGACTGAGTGATCTGAATAAACCTTGAGATATAATAAAATAATCTATTTCCATCTTATATATAGCTCGACTATATATCCACATATTATTATTCCACATCTTTAAATTTCCACATTTTATAACTGCACAAATTTTCTTAACATCATTTCCTCTCTTCTTTTTTCCTCTTAAATCACAGTAAAATCTTTCATTAATATTACAGGCATGTTAAATACTACATAATCCAAATTTTTATGAAATAAATTTTCTCTTTCTTTACTTCTAATATAAGCACCCATCCATCCACCCACAACCCATTTTCCCATTTTTGCACATGAGGTTGGGGTATCACTTCAATAGTGATAATCAGATAGGGATGAGGTTTACACTGCCAGCATACAAAGCTATAATTTTATATACCGGATTATGTGATCTGAGAGCTACAATAGTTAATCTTCCCATCATTGTCAAAGTTATGTTTATTATTTCACTGAATTTCTACAAAGTGCAACTATGACTGAGCATAGCTCCTTTCCTAGGTTCCATATTGCATCTCTTCCCCAAAGTTTTTTTTTTGTTTGTAATCTCTCTTCTTGTGTCAAAAATCTTAGGTCTTCCAATATTATTATGTTAACGTCACACTTACTACACCAATTTAGGATGCCTATTCTACTTATATTTGTGATACTATTTATATTTACTGAAAGCAATCTAAAGTTGTCATTATGTGCTTGTTGTACCTTACCAGAAATTGTGTAAATCTGAAGTATTTATCTCATTTGTATTATCCAATTCCTTTCCTTTTTACACTTATCCATTTTAACTTACTTTTTCTGTCTCTTACTCTTTTGCAAATAGAATTCTTTTTACCTTTCACTATTTTCCAGTTTATATCTTCCTCATCACATATTTCAGAACCTGCTTATATGTTATCTTGTGTTTCATATTTCCTTTTTATCTTTGTTTTCACTTTGATCTTGCTTCCCAACTTCCTCTTTATCGTTTATTGGGACTGTCTCTTCTCTTCAAATACTGTCCTTACTTTTGTTTTCTTTTTCTTCATTCTTTTTCTCTACATTACAATCTATCCATAAATCCCCAATTTTGTTACATTTATAACATATCAATTCATACATTTTGCATCATGATCTGTTTCCCACAAATATATTTATTCTTATCACTGTTACTTATCAAATTATCATCTTTTCCACAGGAAAAAAAGTGTGTTTTCAGTTATCCTCAATATTTTACAACTCCTCTGTTACCCTCTACATTTATCATACTAGGGATATGAACTTTTCTTTCTTTATTCATTTTATATACAATATGACAGTCCTATCTCCAGACCATAATCTTATGTTATCATAGACTTTGCTAATGTCTGTAACTTATTTACAAAGTTTGCTTTAATGTTTCTTTAAAGTCTCTTTTTTAACGTCAGTTCAAAATTGCACATGTATTTTCTTTTTCGTTTCTCTGTGAAATGCTTTAAATACATATAATTTCATGGATTATAATTCTTTTTCTACTCATAGTCCCTCCAAAAAACTTTCCAGAATGGAACCAATCTCTAAAATAATGTCTCTTTATGAATAAGAATAAAAGCTCTTACTTTCTGAGCCTTTACTCCAAATGGAACCATTAAATTATCCCAAATGTCATACTGGTCCATTTCTTTTTCTTCTTTGTTCTGAATTCTCACCATAAATTTTCTTTGATTGTTGACATTTCCTTTCCTTTATTCATCTCTCATCACTTTTCCTGCTGTTTCAGTTTTGGCATATGATTCCTTTGTCTTTCAAAATAGCTTCCAATTCCTTCATTTGAATTTTGTTCATAATTTCACCCCATGTGTGAAGGCTGCCAGCCTAGCTAGATAGAATTTTGTAAATAATTCTATGTCATTATAAATATTAAAATGATCCACAAGCTTGTTTCACAAATGTACAAGAAAACTGTGTTATGTGTTGAGCTTCAAAAATGTAACCATAGTGCACCTTGCTGGAAGAAAGCTGATGAGTAAAGCACTTTATGACTGTTTGATCTCAAGCTAGGATGTCTGGGCTAGGAAATACTTTCTATTGTTTGAAGACAAAAATAATTACTAGGTTTTACATGTAAAGTGTCATTTATTGCTGTGGCTTCCTGGCAGGTGCAGATTACAAAAGAAATGTTAAAATTGTAAGTTCTGTGAGCCTGGGAAACTTAAGTATAAGTGTCAAGAATTATGTAATCTGAAATGACTCAGCAGTAAGGAGTATTATCAATTTAAAACTTTCTCAGACAGAAAGATTTGGCATTTTGTATTTGATTTGAACATGAACACATCAGCTCACCAGCACTGTGCTTTGCTATGTACGTAGGATCTTAGATCTTAGTATTTCTCTTGGAGATAGATAGGAATATAGCCAGATTTGTCTACCTGTTTTCTTTACTTATGTCAGACTATCCTACAATGTTGTTTTAAATTATTTCCTGTGATTTCTGAACTCTAATGTCATTGGGTTGAGTTAACAAGTATTGTCTTATGTTTTTATTATTTATTATTAAATATATTTAAACCTTTTAACTGTCTGTTTTGTGTAGAGATAATTTAAGCTCTTAAGAGTACTTGCATATATTTGGTGATGCTGTATAAGCCACTCCTAAATAGCCTTCAAGTCTCAGTCACACTTACCAATTGGATAATAATAACAGTGCTATAAAGGGTCTTTATAGTAGCTGACAATAGTGGTTGGTGGCGGTCAGTACTACTGTATATTCTGGGCAGAAGGGGGCATAGCTGGAGAACCTGTGCCAGCCTTCTCCAGGAGTGTCTGTGTGTTTGTATATAACTCAAATCCCAAAGTGTGTGTGTGTGTGTGTGTGTGTGTGTGTGTGTGTGTGTGTGTGTGTGTGTGTGTCAGCTACTTGGGCAGGGACATGAAGCACTGGTTGGACAGAGAGGGTGCTGAGGGTTTTGGCTTGACCACTTGGCTGAGATCTGAACCCTATAGCTGTGCCAGTGTGGAGTCTTATTGGGGAGCTGGAGAGAAAGGGAGAAAACAGTCCCAGACTGGCTGTGATCTCTGTGTGCTCTTAAGGGAAATTGTACTTTACTGTATGTCTACTTGTTATCCTCCCAGTGTGGACTCCCCTCAATGGTGCTAGTGATGAGGATTGAGGCTCCTTGATTACTGGGCCAGTGCACGAGTGTCACACCATGAAACATCCTTTTCACTCTCCGGTTCGCTCTGCAGCAATTCACTCATAATATCATCCTGCACCCCTCTTGAATGGAGGGTTATAAAAAGACATCCATCATTGTTTTAAACATTTGCTTCCAATGAAACAAACAAATTCTGCTGAAACAGCTCCTCAGAATCTTGTAGATTTTCAAACACTGCACCAGCATTTGCCTCTGTGCTATCCACCTTCCTGTGTCTTCTTGAGTGCTGTTCTCCTAGCCACCACTGAGCTAGGAATGGAACAAACACTCTCCTAACATGTAGGGGATGTTCACTGATGTCCTGGCCAAATTTTCTCTAGTAGTATAAATGCCACCCCAGGTCTCCTCTGAAAGCAGGCTACTTGTGTAGTGAGACTAACCAGGTCAACAAAGTAAAAAAAAATATATATATATATATATATATATATATATATATATATATATATATATATACACATATAAATATTAAGACTATTCTCTACAACCTTCCAGAGCAAAGCAGTTCCTTCACTTAATGGACTATGCTAGGAATTCTGTGCAGAAATGTGCATTGTATTCAAGCCTGATGCACATTTGAAAGGAAATGAAAGTGAGAAGTTCTTCTCTGCATCACCCATTACTTGCACCCAGACTCAGCTTGGCTTTAGCTACTTGGGATAATTGCCTGCCTGAAATCCTTACCTCCCTATGCATTTTCATAGTGGCATAAAAAAAAAGAAAGGCCATAGAAATACCTCACAAAGAGGATTACCGGCCTCAAACAGATGCCCTACACAGACCATTTAAAAAAACTCCAGCTTTACTCCGTCACATATCGCCTACTCAGTGGTGATCTCTGCCTAACATACAAAGCTGTGTCAAACCCAGAGCTGTTGTACATGCTCCACTTAAAGAAATCCCAATCTCTCTGAGCTACACGCTCTAGGGACCTAAACAATGTCACCACAATAAACAGAACATGCTGGAGGGATAGATTCCAGTCCCAGAGACTTCACATACTCTGGAAAAAACTACCTAGCTCTATCAAACAAAGCTCATCATTAGCACGCGTCAAGAAAAATCTTGATGATTGGATGGGAAACAGGAAATTCACCCCGGGGATCACCTCTGGGGCTCTGCTCAACAGGGGCACAGGAAAATAATTTTCTTGGGTGGCGAAAGCCAGGGTACCTTTTTGGCTAGGCTTATATAGGCCCTAGGGTACCTACCTATGAACCTATAAGTTAGCTGACCTACTACTTCAGGTATATCTCCTGACTTTGGCAAGGTCAGTTTGCTAAACATTTTTGTTCATCTCTCTTGAAAATAAACTCATGCTAAACCTGAATCCTGCAAAACTAAAGATTGAGTTTTTCTGTGATTACTGTATGTATATATATATATATATATATATATATATATATATATATATATATATATATATATATACATACATTTATATAATATATATTATATACAGCTATATGTTTATAGAATACATATATATGCTATGCGCATACGCACACTCACACATGGGGGCGCATGAGGGAACTGAATATCATCAAATCCCCATTTAGCTGACATCTGTTTAAGTGACAACATTTGGTCGACTACACAGATGGTCAGCAGGTGTATGAGACTACACAATTCTTGTTTTTGAAAACATGACTTAACTAGACATTTTGAAATTTCAGTTAGTATATATAATTAGCAAAGGGTGTGATGGGTGCGGGGGGTGGGGGCTTTCTCACTGCAAAAATTATGTTTTCTTTTCTTTTTTTTTTTTTGAGGTTTTGTTTTGCATACACCAAGACTGTAGCTCAGTGTACATGTAGTAGTGCACTGGTATTTGCAATGCTGACATTTCTGACACTTCGGTGTTTTGATGATTTGATGAATTTATGGACAACCGTGCACATATATATAATATATAATATATATGTATATATATATACACACACACACACACACACACATATATGTATATATATATATATATATATATATATATATATATATATATATATATATATATATATATACCTTAAGTTGAATCAAGTGATTGTATATACCATCTTATGCCCTGGACCAGCTCGTTCTTACCCCCACTTTTTTACTTTTTGATAATTTGTGGATTGAGCATGTGTGTGTTCAGTCATTAGGTGTTCAAAATTTTCAGCATCTAAGTGTTTATATACATACATACATACATATGTGGAGAACATCGACATTTGTGCTGTAACAGAGACCTGGTTAAAGACAGCAGAAAGCACCCCTGCACTACCAGGCTATAACTCATTCCACACCTTTTGGCTCCAGAACTTGGACCGAAGCTCCAAAGGCGGTGGTGTTTCCATATTCATAAAAGATCCGCACACCTCCAGACTGGTAACCCAACATAATGCATCAGAGATACTTCAGGTGCAGCTAACATTTGGTAAGACAGAGATTCAGGTCGTAGCCTGCTTTAGATCCCCAACCATATCCCAAGACACACACTCCATGTTCTAATCACCCTGGAGAATATTAGGGGCCAACCTAACACTCTCACACTGGGTGATTTCAACAACCCTCCATTAACTGGGAAAACTACTCATGTACCAATACACTTGCCCAACGTTTCCTGGAATTCATTAATTCCAATGCCCTGGACCAGCTTGTTCTTGCCCCCACTAGAGGTAGCAAAATCCTTGACCTGGTCATTACCAACACGGGCAACTGTTGCTCTACACCAATAGTCAACTCCTCACTGGTTAGATCAGACCACAAACTAATCACCTTGGAAATCCACACCCCTCCCACCCACCCCCAACCCCTGCAAAGATAACCACCATGAAAAACTTCTCCAAAGCTAACTTTTGGCTCCTAAAAACAGAGGTGGCTAACTTCACGGCACCCATGCAAATGGAGAATAGTTGCATGACCACCGAATCATACATCAATGCACTGTACGAACACGTACACAAATGCATGGATCTCGCCAAACCCAATAGAACCAATGATGCTGTCCTCCAAAAAAAAGAAGTCAATTTGGTGGTCCCCTGCTATAAACAAACTCCACAACAGAAGGAGGAAACTGATAGGGAATAAGGTGAAATCCCAAGACTGGAAAAACTCCCTTATTAGCCTCAACAAAAAGTTGAGATTCCTCATCAAGTCCTCTAAAGCTAGCTATGAAACAGAATTGCAGCAGATAGTAAAGACAACCACAAGGCCATCTTTAGTTATGTAAAGAATCTCCACAGCAATACCCAGATTTGCTCTGAGCTACTGCACAATGGTACTGCCTATACCAAGCCAACAGATATAGCCAATATACTGGCCGACAGATTCAGTGCCAACTTTACCCCCCCCAAAGGACCAATCACAATACCAGTAGATTGCCAGACACCCAGTATTACTGCTGCACAGGTTAAAACAGCACTGTCCAAGGCCAGGAATACAGCTTCTATGGGACCTGACAATATCCCTGGCTGTGTTGTACATGAATTACAGAGTGAACTGGCACCTCACCTGTGTGACCTGTTCAATCACAGCCTCACCTCAGGCTTTGTCCCTACCGAATGGCACACTGCTACAGTCATCCCTCTCCCCAAAGGAAGAGCGACTACAGACCCTGGGAACTATCACCCCATTAGCTTGACAAGTCTGATATACAAAGCTATGGAACACATCATCATGGACCTAATAAACAAGGATATAAGGAATCTCCAAACTCTGGATCCCACACAGTTTGGTTTTGTGAAGGGTAGATCATGCCTACTCAACTTGGTCAACTTCTTTGAGTCAGTCCCCACCTGTGGATGAAGGCAAGATGGTTTATACAGCCTACCTTGATCTGACCAAGGCCTTTGATACCATTCCCCACTCACGAATCCTAGAAAAACTCACTAAGCTAGGCGTCAACTCCTATATCACTAGGTGGGTTGCAAATTGGCTCACAGATAGAACCCACAGTGTGAAAGTAGTTGACTCCAAGTCAGACTGCCGACCAGTCACAAGTGGAGTCCCACAGGGATCGGTCCTGGGTCCTCTCCTGTTTGGTATCTACTTCTCAGAAGTCCATGCCAACATGAAGGGACTCTGGCTGACAAAGTTTGCAGACGATTGCAAGTTAGGAGCCATTATTAACTCCCCAAGTGATGTTGACATCCTACAGAAAGGCTTCACTGAGACCAATGACCGGTGTCAGAACCATGGCCTTAAGCTCAATGCCAAAAAATGTGTCATCATCCCCTGTGGGAAAAAAACAGTTCCCATGACTTACCACATCGATGGTAGTCCACTGAACACAGAAGGCATTATAAAAGATCTGGGAACACAGGTTGACAGCAACCTCTCTTTTGACCACCACATTGCCACTGTGGTCAGAAAGTCCTTCTATATGGCACATCTCATTACTAAGGGTTTTGCATCAAGGAAGAAAGAGGTCATTGTCTCCCTGTACTCTTCCCTCATTAGGCCAGTTATCGAGTACAATGCCCCATTTGGAATGTACCTCACTAGACACCTGCAACAATTGGAAAGGCCACAAAAGTACCTCACAAAGAGGATCCTAGGCCTTAAACACTTGTCCTATATGGAGAGACTCAAAAAACTCCAACTATTCTCTGTTTCATATCACCTACTTAGAGGCGATCTCTGCTTGACTTACAAAGCAATGTCTGACCCAGCTATGTTAGAAATGCTACTTCTAAAGAAATCCCTGTCCCTCCGCACCACAGGCTCCATGGACCTCAACCTCATTACCACAATCAACAGAACATGCTGGAGGGACAGGTTCATAACCCAGAGACTGCCCATGTTATGGAATAGACTTCCCATACATGTCAAACAGAGCACCTCACTGGCCCTCTCAATTCAAGAGAAATCTTGATGAGTGGATAGGAAATAGAAAATTCATCCCGGGAATCACTCCAGTGGCTCTACTCGACAGAGGAACTGGGAACTAAGGTCTGGTGGCATGATGCCAGGGTACTCCTATGGGCTAAGCATATAAAGGCTCCAGGGCCATTAGCCTAGTACACACCTATGAACCTATATATATATATATATATATATATATATATATATATATATATATATATATACACACACACACACACACACATACATATATATATATATATATATATATATATATATATATATATATATACATACATACATACATACATATAAATATGTATATTTTTCACTTTTAACATACCATAGTTAAAATGTCATTGTTTTAAGCAGTTAAAGTGGTAGGGTTGAATTCAGAGTTGAGATGGAGTGAGATCCCTGTGAGAAGAAAAAGAATCTTAGGAGCATTTTTCAGCTGCACTTCCTGTTCTGACAGCCTGAAATTTTGAGACACAATCTTTTTTATATTTTGGTTCCAGGTGCAGGTTTCCATATACAGTGTGACATTTTGCATCCTTCTTATTTTCCATTGTCGACCTATTAAAGTTCTGCTTGGTATGCAAGCTAAGATATGGCATTTTATACACAAGTACTATAAACATCGGACTATATGCCTTCACTAGCACAGGGTGACATTTTGCATTATTCGCATTGTCTATTGTTGGTGTTATGTTGAAGTTTTGCTTAGTTTACAGAATATGATAATTTTCTGCAATACCTCTTTGTTGAGTTGATGTTTTATCAGAAATAAAAATCTCATAAGTTTCACCACACTTTTTTTTTAGTTATAGCTGTGCAACATTCTAAATATCTGGAGCTCACTTGTAGAACCTCACAGTGGTACACAGCTACTATACTTAAGACTCTGCTAGCAGTATGTTACGATAGTGCACACCCGCTGATTCATGAAGCCAAAAGCAAGATTAAAAAAAGACAGTCTCATATTGTCATGGAGTATGGCATTGTACTTGTCACTTCTGACTTTAATACCAACTGCAACAGGCTTCAAGTCATCTTAAATAAGATTTGTAGCTTCATGGTCTACTCTCCCATTTTTATGTATTTTTAACTGGGTACACTCAATGACTACATGTCCCTTTTCTAGGGTGACCCAGGGACACTGTTTAGTTATGTGTCTTGCTCAGAGCTACATAGTAGGCAAATGGATGTTGAATGAATCAAACCAAGGAAATACAGAAAGCAGATTGTTAACAACTCATATCCTCTGTCTTGTGCATTAACTGCCAGATAAATAGTTCCTTGCTTAGAACACTTTTGTTTTAACCTTGCTAAAGTTGAAGTCTTACTCATAGTATGTACAGCTAAGATGGCCTCTTGCACTTTCCCTACTTTTTTTTTTTTTACAAAGACCTTTACCTGGAGTATTGTTACAACCTGGGCTTCTTCCTCAAAAACAAAACTTCAGCTCTCAGCCTGCACTTATCTATTTCAAATCCTTTCACCTTGCTAGCTTCTAACTATACACTGGAATGTTTCACCAAAGCCTTATCTCACTGCAGCCCTAGACTTTGGAACTCTCTGCCGTTCACTATATGAAACTCATCTACTTTATCTAAATATAAATCCACTTTAATTGCCTATTACCAGGTGAATGCTGTGTGCTGAAGTAAGTAGTGGGGGTACTTTGCATTTTTCTTAGCTACAATATGCATCAGCTATTGCTGCTGAATTTTTGAGTCAAGAGGTTGGACACTGAATATGTGCAGTCCTACACAGCATACCTCTCAACCTGGAAATATCAAAAATCTGAACAACGGCCCATGAAAAGTAGGTACAACTGGCCAAAAGTCTGGACAATGATTGACATAAAATTTGCATACATAATTATGTAACCCCACCACCAGTAGAGTTGTGGCATACCAACATTCAAATGCAAAGTGAAGAACAGAGAAAATGAGAGGAATCAGAGACGTTCTACCCGTAAACACACACACTTCAGATACATACATGTGCCAAATATGCATATACATACATATACACACAAGCTCATCAGCATGTGTGTGCACAGTGCGACACATAGTCTTGTCAGTTTGTAGACAGAAGGAATATAGCAAGCTCCTCAAACTATTACAGAAATAAAATAAATCATAAATATTCAGTTTAGTTACCTAAAGTGTGATGCATCTGTGTAGTAAACAAAATAGGCAGCTACTCTCACAGAACACTCAGAATTACTGAAGAATTACTGAAGAGTGTGGCTGATTTCCATACAGCTCATTCAGTGTGAGACTGAACTCAAGTCCATAGCCCATTTCCCATACAATTCAAGAGAAAGCAGTAATAATTTTGCTGTGTACTCATCAGGAGAATTCATTACAGTTCAGTTATACAAGATAATCTGATTTTCACTTTTCATTTCAAAGAAACAGTCATCCAAAGTAGCCCCCATCATAAATCCTTCCATTAAAAGCACTCAAGATTCTACAACCTTGTATTTCAGTAAATGGCTGCAGCTGGAACTAATATGCTAACTTAGAAAGTTAATTATTATTATTTCTCTTAATCTTCTTCAGAGAAGATATAAAGAGGAGGTTTGATGTGTCCTCTGTCTTTACTGGCTTTACATCATTCATTTAACAGCCAAAGTACTTAACTAGCAGAATGTGGTAGGGTGGTTTTCCCATTTTTAAAAAAAAAAAAAAAAAAAAAAAAAATGCTTATTGGAATTGGAAATGTGCTACTGGCAGGCAGCTGTGTGCTATTATTAATTTAATACTTAAGGGTGAATATCAAAATCGTACCCCAGACAGACCAAAGACCATGCAGACATGGGCATGGGGACCACACAGAAAGAGACAAACATTAGGACTTTTTTAAACTGCGTATGCTAGGAAAAAAAAAAAAAAACTGACTCATCAAATATTTCAACAAAAAAAAAAAACTTCAACTCTGATGTTTGAAATTACGACGAGAGCTTTATTAAATGCTGGTGAATGGCTCACCCATGTGCAGCTGTCATTCAGTGGACCCACATAAATAAATGCTAAAACAATTATCAAAAATTATTCATCATATAAAAACTTACATAGCATTTTCATAAATATAGAAATATCAAAGCACATAAATAAAAATAACATTTACATTAATAATGAAAGATCATCTCAACAAAGCCTTCAATTTAAGAATACTTTTAAAAGAAATAGCTTCGTTTAAACCTGGAATTATGGTTGCATTTAATTTAATTTGCCAAATTAATTCCCTCTCATCCAGCTTTAAGTCACTTGGGCCACCCCTTTCGTTATCAATTTTGTCAGTTGTCTGAAGAAGTTTGCTGAAATAGTAAACAAAAGCGCTTACTTAATTCCTGCATTCGGTGTGTTTTGTTTTCCTTCTTTTTTACTCATACACCAGTTTCTTAGTTTGCTTTGGCTCTAACGTTTGCTTAATGTTTCAGTTTGCCACCCATTGATTCAAACACCAACTTTTTAAAAACAAGAAACATCTTTATTAAATTATCACATAGGCAATCATACATTTATATAACACATTACTGGTTCAGAAACTATACGATTCCAGCTTACATGAAAGAAGGCATTCACTCACTGTACAGTCTTTCATGTAAAACTATCTCCTGCATTTCAGAGGCCTGAAGCCTACAGAATTTCTCCGGTGTAGCCAGAGCAACGCACGTACTATATGTAAAAAATAAGAGACATCCCTGATCCTGAAATATATCACTTTTGTACATATAAATGGGGGTCACAGGGTTAATTTTATGTCATTTACAAATGCACAGTGTAGAGGGATAAAAGTTCAACAGCTGATGATGCTTGTAACCATGGGATCTCACTGCCTACACTTTAAGTTCACTGTTGTATTACACAGCCACCCACTTTTTGTTTCTCGGAAGAAGCAAACAGTAATGGTATTAGTACAATGATGAGTCCAGTCTGGTTAACTAACATAAGTCTCTCATAAAGATGATAACTGAAGCCACAAACAGTTTAAGACTTTGTTAGGACTAAAGCAAGTTAAAAGTACATAGAAAATGTTAGGCTGAGGAAGCCATTTGATTAAAGTATCAGCATTCAGCACTCAATGTGTATCTGCAGTTGCAGTTTTATTTTATTTTCTAAATTCTACATGCTTTAGTTTTAACATTAAAGTCTTAAACTGTTTGCGGCTCCGGTTATCATCTTTTAATCAGACACTTTTTGTTTCTGGCTGACCCATAGTGACATGATAACCGGAGCTTGTTGCTGCTGGTCTTCTACAAAATACGATCACACCAAAGTTAACTCAAACATACCATAAAAGCCTAGATCTTGCTTGCAACTAAACAAAACTAATATGAAATGGAGGTTCACAAGTTGAAGTTAAGCAGATGAATTATGCAGATGAGTTTTATGCTTTTTTCTTCTTCACTTAAGAAGTGTTTGCCTGTGCAGTTGTTGCTAGTTTTCTGACCCTTACAAACCACCATCCACAGTTCCAAGTCAGACAGGAAAAAATCAGAAATTGAAGGGACCACTCGTGAATTCATGGCACCCCATAATTTTCCCCTCAAAACCGGTAAATACAGAGGAATTTGGTATGATTGAGAGGTATGCTGCACAGTATGGTAACAACAAAACACAATGGCCTTTCAGTCTGGGGTGTAGGAGGCCAGCCTACAAACCTCAGATTGAACCCTGCTAATCATGGTATGAAGAGCAAGATGGCACTGTGGAACTGGCAACTGCAGATCAATAGTGCGTGAGAGGCTGGAGTTCATGCTATGCCCACGTACAACTGATAAAACTGCATGTGATACAAATATATGTACTGTGATACACCATAGGTGCCACAATTGAACAAAAATTGTACAGTTGCCTAAACAATTTCAACACAGACACATTAAAATGCAATGTCCTGATGACCTATGACAACATCCACCACCTTTGTTTTTAAACATTAAACATTAAGTTTTACTAAAATAGGCATAGCAGTCATCATTAGTTCAGGCATCAGGGAGAACATAGAACACTACATCATGGGTACACAAGGTAGAACTGGCAATGCACCATAAAACATAGTGGTTTCCCAAATCATGTGACAGAGATAGCCAAGGCAGGACCTTGAAGGGATCTCATGTACTATAACACACCAGCTAAACCCCAAACATCTGCAAAAAGGCATAATCACCATTTCTATCAGAAACATTGCTTACAGAAGATTGGTGTGGCAATGGGCACAGCCTGTGACAACAGTTACACCAATCTATCACTAGTTCAATGGGAGACAGAATATATTCTCTCTAACAATGTTTTTTGTACCTCAATAGTTTGGTATAAATGTTTTGTTGATGACATTTGTTTGTTGTGGAATGACACCGAGGAACGTTTACATGAGTTCTTGAGGTATATTAATACTTTGAATACCTTTCTTAGGTTTACACGTAATTATTCTCTGACTGATATTGATTTTTTAGATGTAAGAGTGGCTAGGGATGACGTGTTCGGTTTCAACAACGTTATATAGGAAACCAATAAGGAAGAACAATCTCCAACACAACAAGAGCATGCATCCGAAACACACTAAGTGGAACATATTAAAAGGGCAGATTTATCGTATTATGTGTCTATATAACCATGAGGAACAATTGGGAGCTGCAGTGGGCACTTTGAAACAAGAATTTCTAGATAGAGGTTATAAAGAGCATGACATCGATTTTGAGATCAGAGAAGCATAGAAACATAGGCAAGATAGGTGAGCACCCTACTATATCAAGAGAGACATTGAGCCTCAACCAGATAACAGAGGAACATTAATTCCTCTTGAGCCACATATGAGTGATGACATAGTTATAATGCCTCTTACTTTCTCAAGCAATACTCAAGTGGTTTGCGACGTCATCAAGAATAATTGGGATATTCTATCCACCATAAGTGAATTAGAGGGATTGATAGGTAATACACCTCAATTTTCCTTTCGAAATAATAAATCTTTGAAAAGACACCTATGTTACAAGACTAATGACACCCCCGGAACTACTACATCCGATAGACTAGGGACATATAGTTGTAGGAGGTACACAGCCTTCATTCACAGAAGCGCAGTCTTTGTACAACCCACGTTAGGTTTTCACATTAGTTGTAACTTCTACGCTGATTGTACAATGAAGAATGTTGTTTATTTTTGTTATTGCACAGAATGTTACACTTTTTATATAGGTAAAACTAATTGTTTATTTAAGGAAAGGGTCCTAGAACATCTCAGGGATATAAGAAATTGTAAAGAGAGCAATGCTTTAGCCATGCATGTTAAAAAGGAAGGTGCTAGTCGTATGTTTAAGTTTCTAGTTCTGGAGATTGTTAAGATGAGTATGAGGGGAGGTGATGCTAGAAATAAAACTGAGAAGGCTGAGCAGAGGTGGATACTGTTGTTTAATGCTGACAGACCTCCTGGTTTGAATAGCAGGATGTCGCTTAAACCTGCCCTCAAATCAAGGAGTTTGAAACATTGAACTTAGAATATTTAAAATATAAAAATAATTTTTTGCTATTCTTCACAAGTGTATATGCATGTGCTTATTAATTTTTGACTGTGTAGGTTAGTCATGTGTGTGTATATATATTTCCTAAATGTACATATGCATATAGATATTTTTACAAGCATTTTGACAAATGTGCACTTACTCTTTTATGTTTTTTAAGTGTTAATTAGCATTTCAGTGATTGGACAGTTTGTATTGCATGATAAATATAAAAGGAGTATGTTTGATTTTATATGTAGTCTGATGAAGCAACTGTTTTGGTTGTGAAAGCGCTTACTGTTTTGTTATCGAAGATTAAAGTTTTAATGCATTTTTACTGCCGTGTATAACCAGCGTGTTTTTACGTTTACATATATTTCCTCTATGTGGTTATTTTATCTGGAGTTTGCTTCCTCGTTTTCTTCAATTCTACTATTTTCTTCCACTCCAGACATGGCAGAAGGGAGTATTGACATGCCCCAGCTAGGACTGAAGAGTCAGCTGGTATTGGAGTCTGCTCCATCAAGTAATAAACTGATGTTTGATTGTTTTATATATATAAAAACATCTTGCTGCAATGGCAGCGTTTTCATTTGGAAGCTTTCTTGCAACATAATATAGCCCCAAGAGGGCTATGCATATTGACAATGCCAAGTTATGGCCGAATGTACCCAGAGCTTTTAAGACGCTGGCAGCTACTCAATTTAGAATGTAGTGCAAAGTATATGCAACTACTCATTGAGTTTTTTCGACCATCTGAGAATGAGTTGCAGAATGAGATTAACACGTTATAAAATGAGATCTATGACACATACCCGATAGAGTTCATAGGAGATAGAATGGAATCTCTCTAAGAAGCTATTAATGGTTATGAGAAGAGACTCTCTGCAACTAAGACACGTAAATTGCAGAGAGATCTTTTTGATTCCCAAAACGGAAATGTCTTTTCTTGGGCTAGGGACAGACAGCAACAAGCCTCTATGCAACGTGAAACAACAACCAGACGCTATGGTGATGCGAGAGGGGGTGTGACGGGAGATTCAGCCCCTCCCCGGTCTACTTCATCTTTATTGGAGAGCAATGCTGACAGTAGAGCTTTAAACATGCCCGCAAGTACGGGAATTCAGATGGAGGATAATACAGCAAATACTGACACTACCTCACATGAGCGAGAGGTTATATCTGACAGAAATATAACTACTAATCAGGTGGTTAGGCTAAGGGAGTTTGCACAAGGACCATCTGCTATGAGTATGAGTATTAATTCTGCGACAGTATCTAACTTTTCACAAGGACGTTTTTTATTGAACAATCTGCTTCCCATAAGAGGGAGATCAAGGAGCCGAGTGAAAATGGGGCGGATACGTCGTCAATCCAGTATAGAGGAACCTGTCAGGACAGGCAAAAAGGTGAGACAAGCCTAGTCTTTAATATTTCCACACATGTGTTAACTGATGGGCAACTTCAGCTTTTGAACAAAGGGCTGAGTTTCATACCAGCACAGAAAGCTGATTTAACTGATATTCTACAAGACCTTAGAATGTATAGCAGAAATCTTACCTTAAAGACTATGTTTAAAGGTAATGTGAGTGCGCAAGATGTTTTTAAAAAACTTAGCACTTTCATTCCACCTCAGCACTCAGGTATAGACACATTCGTGGAAGTATGTGAGAGACAACTAAGGGAGAAATTTAAACATGAAGTAAAATCTACCTTCTTCAACATGACACCAGATGATTATGCAGCCTTACAGGAACTAAAGAATTTGTCCTCATTAGAAATATGACCTGCCGACAAAGGAGGTGGTATTGTTCTTTTAGATAGTGATATGTATTACAACAGTATGATGGTTTTATTGAGTGATGCTGACACTTATGCTGCTCTATCAGCTAATGTAGTTAAGGGCATTATAGATAGAACATAATTTTTGATTTTTGATCTTCTGACTAGCCACATGATTAGTGAACCTATTTTTGAATATTTTAGGGTGGAACACCCTGTGATACCTACTGTATATGGACTTCCCAAAATCCATAAAAGTGAAACAAATCCTCCTATGCATCCAATAGTATCAAGTAGAGGTTGGGTCACTGAGCCACTGTCCATTTTTGTAGAAAAACATTTACACCCAATTCTTGAACAATGTGAGACTGTGTTAATGGACATTAAGAGTTTTTTGAGAGAACTGAGTGATCGCCTTGAATCTATCGATACTAAATGTTATTTTGTAACCTTAGACATTGAATCACTTTTCACCAGGATTCCTAATTCTTGGGACATTGAGAACATTACAGATTTATTGTTAAGTAAGGGTATGAGCTACGACAGAGTTAGATTGTTGTGTGCCCTACTTGAGATTATACTTGAGAATAGTGTGTTCATTTTCTATCAGAAACATTACTTACAGAAGATTGGCGTGGCAATGGGCACAGCCTGTGCCAACAGTTACGCCAATCTATCACTAGTTCAATGGGAGACAGAATATATTCTCTCTAACAATGTTTTTTGTACCTCAATAGTTTGGTATAAACGTTTTGTTGATGACATTTTTTTGTTGTAGAATGACACCGAGGAATGTTTACATGAGTTCTTGAGGTATATTAATACTTTGAATACCTTTCTTAGGTTTACACATAATTATTCTCTGACTGATATTGATTTTTTAGATGTAAGTGTGGCTAGGGATGACGTGTTCGGTTTCAACAACGTTATATAGGAAATCAATAAGGAAGAACAATCTCCTACACAACAAGAGCATGCATCCGAAACACACTAAGTGGAACATATTAAAAGGGCAGATTTATCGTATTATGCGTCTATATAACCATGAGGAACAATTGGGAGCTGCAGTGGGCACTTTGAAACAAGAATTTCTAGATAGAGGTTATAAAAAGCATGACATTGATTTTGAGATCAGAGAAGCATAGAAACATAGGCAAGATAGGTGAGCACCCTACTATATCAAGAGAGACATTGAGCCTCAACCAGATAACAGAGGAACATTAATTCCTCTTGAGCCACATATGAGTGATGACATAGTTAGAATGCCTCTTACTTTCTCAAGCAATACTCAAGTGGTTTGCGATGTCATCAAGAATAATTGGGATATTCTATCCACCATAAGTGAATTAAAGGGATTGATAGGTAATACACCTCAATTTTCCTTTCGAAATAACAAATCTTTGAAAAGATACATATGTTACAAGACTAATGACACCCCCGGAACTACTACATCCGATAGACTAGGGACATATAGTTGTAGGAGGTGCACAGCCTGTACCTACATTCACAGAGGCGCAGTCTTTGTACACCCCACATTAGGTTTTCACATTAGTTGTAACTTCTATGCCAATTGTACAATGAAGAATGTTGTTTATTTTTGTTATTGCACAGAATGTTACTCTTTTTATATAGGTAAAACAAATTGCTTATTTAAGGAAAGGGTCCTAGAACATCTCAGGGATATAAGAAATTGTAAAAAGAGCAATGCCTTAGCCATACATGTTAAAAAGGAAGGTGCTAGACATATGTTTAAGTTTCTAGTTCTGGAGATTGTTAAGATGAATATGAGGGGAGGTGATGCTAGAAATAAAACTGAGAAGGCTGAGCAGAGGTGGATACTGCTGTTTAATGCTGACAGACCTCCTGGTTTGAATAGCAGGATGTCGCTTAAACCTGCTTTCAAATCAAGGAGTTTGAAACATTGAATTTAAAATATTTAAAATATAAAAATAATTTTTGCTATTCTCCACAAGTATATATGCATGTGCTTATTAATTTTTGACTGTGTAGGTTAGTCATGTGTGTGTATATATATTTCCTAGATGTACATATGTATATAGATATTTTTACAAGTATTTTGTCAAATGTGCACTTACCCTTTTAAGTTTTTTAAGTGTTAATTAGCATTTCAGTGATTGGACAGTTTTATTGCATCATAAATATAAAAGGAGTATGTTTGATTTTATATGTAGTCTGATGAAGCAACTGTTTTGGTTGTGAAAGCGCTTACTGTTCTGTTATCGAAGATTAAAGTTTTAATGAATTTTTACTGCCGTGTATAACCAGCGTGTTTTTACATTTACATAATCACCACTGAGCTAAGTGGACTCATACCAGTAAGCAAAGGGCTGTATGTTACAGTCTGCATGGTTGATGTACATTAGGAAGCAGCACTGCCATGTCGTTGGCCATGCACGACATGCTGGAAACTGGTGTGAAGCAGCAGAATCACCACTCACTTCTTCCCACCAGCTAACAATGATGGTTTCTGCATACTATGTCCATGATCAAGCACACCTGTGCCCCATCCATGGCAAACGTGATATCCACATGCCATGTCATGAACTGCATGTGTCAAAATAGTTAGCTGTTGCTGTCATGAATGGAGGGCCTGTATGTAGTCTGAGATCGCATGCATGAAAATAGACCTCATCCTCTCTATTGTCGACAAATGTTTAGTATATTGTATTTCAGCACAATCGTGTACTGTGTGGCCAGGCTACATAAAACGCAATGAAGTACCCAGTTTGATCTGTATAGGAACTATGGTTTACTGCTGCAGGTACTTGCTGAACCTCAGCAACATATATGTTTGTAAGGCCACAATATGTATTCTTTGTATGTCCTGATCCCCAAGGTCATCATTATCCATTTCCCCTATCTACTTGTCTTGTTACTGGTTGTCTCCATGTTGTAGCTGGACCTTGCTGTCCACCAGGTAATGGGCTATGGTGACCACCATACACAGATTTATCCCAAGAAGTGCTGCCTGCAGAGTTCCAAAGTAGATTGGAATGCCTATTTGCTGCTTAGGTATTACTGGAACTTACCAGTGTGTCTGGCAGCCCACTGTCCTGTGTGGCTGCTGTCATGCCCAGGGAGTTATATACATCATCTTGGGCTGTCTCTATTGGTGACATGTCATGCACACCTGTTTGGATGTGTATACTGTTAGGAGTTATAGCTGTCATAGGCAGCATTCATGCCTTTAATGTGGATACTCGAAAGAAAGTATGAAGTACTTGTAAACAGGGCATAACTACATGATTCAAATCCACATAGGTGGGTAGTATGTCAAACTGCAACCCACTCAATAGACTGCATGTTCAGTGTACAACTCCTGTCAGAGTTATAAAACATGTTGAAATTGATGCATATTACTACAATGACCACACACACACTCACACACACACACACACACACACACACACACACACACACACACACACACACACACTATCAGTGTTATATGGCATACAGACATGTACAGTTTAGCAGGAATGTGAAACATACTTGACACTACATCATCAGATGATGCTGTAAGGGCATTCTGTCATGGTGAACATCATACATATCAGTAACATAATAAATACACATACTGAGGCAAACATGAATGTCAACATATTAAGATGAATATGTCTGTGAATGACGCCTACATGTGTGTGTGGGAGGGTCTGAATTAGTTGATGGTGTCTGCTGTATGTCACTTATCTGTTAAAAATATTTAGCTTAATTTCTTATACAGTAAACCATTTCCAGTAGCATGTAGTTGAAGCTATACCCCCCAGTGAGATCACAAATTCCTCAGTCTCTGTAAAGGTTGGGGCGCCATCACCTGTGGAATACTTTTCTGCCTCAATATCTCTTCCACATCACTGTGTACAGTCACATGTCTGTGACGCTATAACATCAGGCTTACATTCTGCAGCCATAGCCATAAACTATGTTCACCAGACAAAAAATGTCATATCAGAGGTAACCCCTATGCCCACTCTTACATCTGTAACCCCTGCAAGGCAACACTTTGTTAGTGAGGTGCCTCTTTTAGCACCTTGTTTTTTGATGTGGTGAAATTATCATGCTGAAGTCTGGCAGCTGTCATAACCTGAAAGGCAACATTATTACAGTTTTATTAACATATGTAAAAGTAATGTTTCATAAAACACTAGAAAAACAAGTGAGAGGGAAACAAATAAAAATACAACAACAGGGATTCAAAATTCACAACATGTATCAAAGGTAAGAAATATATACCAGCATATACTGAAAGAAGCATACTGGTTATTGAAAACTCTAAATAACTGGCATGTAGTATCATAAAAATTATTATCCCCATCATGTTACACATACAGGTGTGTAACTTACACAGTCTGGTTTCCCATGTACAAGTGCATCCACAAAATATCCAGACTAATTTCACAAGTTAGGAATATTTGTAAAGCGCTGGTACAGTCTAATGAACAGCTTTTGACTTCTTGGAAATTTGCAAGCACTCAAAGAGAAATATTGTTGTTACAACATTGTAATTTAATAGCTTATGCATGCATAAATGACCAGTGATGTAACAATATCACACAGACAGGTTTAATGCACTCAAACGGCAAAGTTTTGCAATGGTTGCATTGTCGCCTCACAGCAGATTCTGGACTGGGGTGCTTTCTCTGTGGAGTCTGCATGTCCTCCTTACAGTCGTGTGGGTTTCCTCCCATGTTACAAAGACATGTGTCTGGAGCATTTCTCCACAGGTCTCTGCTGAAAATTGGCTTTGTTCCAAGTTGGACTTACCATGTAAACAATTATTAAATAAATAATGTTAAATAAATAAATGAATGCAATTATACATGTATTTATTTATTTATATTTGGTGACCGGGAGTGTCCGACTGGATGTAGGTCCATTTTCAGCGGAGGCCCGGGGAGAAAAGCTTCACAGACAATAAACAGACAGTAGTTACATTGGATTACATAGCGATTAACAATTTACATAGCAATTACTTACAACATATTTACAGATGAAGAACATAGTACATCAGTAGACCAACTAGAATCTTTATCTGTGAAGTACATAAACAGACATTAACAAATGTTACAATAATAAGTTCCTGCTGTATAATAAGTACTAGGCTTATGAGCATCTGAGCTTGCTATAATCAAGGTAGTTAGTGGAGTGGAAAGAAAGGTAGTGGTTGGATGGGGTGGGTGATATTAGAGTGGGAGTTGCAAGGGCATTGCCAGCAAGTTTTTAGGTGCGCTTTTAGTAAAGTTTTGAAGTGGGTGCATGATGGTATGGAGGTAATTGTGAGTGGGAGTGAGTTCCATAATTTGGCTATGGTGCAAGAGAATAGTGCTTCACCAGCAGAGTTATTGGCTTTAGTGATCTGCAAGTGATTTTTGTTGCTGGATCTTAGTGGTCTGGTTGTGCAATAGGGTTGGAGTAGATTCTGGAGGGATGGGACATTTAGTGGATGGTTTACTAGTTTGTGGGCGAGTGAGAGTTGATACCATTGAAGGAGGTGAGGGAGTTCAAGCCAGCCCAGTTCAGCAAGTGAGAGACAGTGGTGACTACGGCAGGATGCCCCTGTGGTGAATTTGGCGATTTTGTTGTAGCAGGTCTCTAACTTGTTTAGATCGCATTGCCTTAGGTTGGTATATATTGGAGAGGCATAAAGTAGGGTGGAGATAAGGTGGGAATTTGCTTTTGAAATCTTTGCTGCTTTGGTGAGAAGTTGCTTATTTCTGTATAACGCTCCTAGTTTTATGTGGACTTTTTTTATGGTCATGGATATGTGAATGTCAAATTTTAGTTTGTCTATTTCCACTCCTAGCAATTTGGTGTGTTCAATTGGGTATATAGTGGTGTTGTCTTTTGCTGTGATGTTAAAGTGAGAGTTGTTTTGAGTAAGTTTGGTGGGTTGGAAGATGAGTAGTTTAGTTTTGTTTGGGTTGAGTATTAATTGGGCATTGGATAACCAGGTTTCAACAGAGGAAAAAGCTTCCTGTGTGACTTTTTGCAGTTTGGGTAGGGACTGGGCTGAGCAGATGATGGTTGAGTCATCTGCGTATTGTATGAGTGTGCCATGTTTGGTGGCAGAGGCTAGATTATTGGTGAAAACAGAGAAGAGTAGGGGTCCAAGGATGGATCCTTGGGGAACCCCTATGGAGACAGGTAGTTGGGGAGATATGTCATTCTGCCATGCAACGGATTGTTGGCGGTCAGACAGGTAACTCTGAAACCAGTTGGTGACTGATTGTGAGAAAGATAGATTATTGAGGACAGAGATAAGTTGTTTGTGTGGGACCATGTCAAATGCTTTAGATAGGTCATACTTCACATATATATGTACACACATACAGGGCCAATGAACTAGCAAATGTGGGTTTCTTTTTTGCATTCCTTTTACTCAGATAGACTTGAGTATATACTATGAATATTCTCAGTCATAAAGCTCACAAGAAAATTCAGGCATGAATGGGACCTTACCAAGCACATGTCTGTTTATAGAAATTATAGGTACCGTTGCCCTTCACATTACTATTGAGACTTATTTACACTGAATGTTAAGGAACTGTATTATCCAGGTTTGGAGTGGACAGCTTAAGCTGTGTTATGCTCCACACAGCTCACAGATGATGTCGACAACAACACATGGACAATCTCAGGGGTACCAACAGGGGCATTATTTTTACATGGAATATTCTACAGCCTCAATATCTTTTCCACATCACTGTGCACAGTCACATGTCCATGACACTGTATCTATGTATTCTCGTAGATGCATGGCGTTTACAAGGCAGACTTTGTCCATGGATTCCTTAATCATTGTATCAATACCCACCATCATAAGGCACATCCTTCTTCCAAAAAAAAACAAGTCAGCCTCACAACAGTTTTATGGACACACATCAAATAAATAAGATTTGCTTTAAAGGAAACAGAATGCTAGATTTTAATCACTGGGCAGGAGTCTAATAGGGACAGAGCTTCAAACCTGTATTGGTACCTGAAGTTAACTAGGAACGTCTGGGGTCTGACTAGACATGTGATGTGTTTGGATAGCTAAACACATACATACATACATACATACTAAAAAGTGCATTATATTCTATGACTGGTTTGATCATGCTAAAGTGTAATGGAATGATAATTTTTTTTTACCTGGATAAGATAGGTTTAATTGGGCTAGATATGAGGATATTTTCATTACTGTTGCTACATAGTGATCAAAACACAGGGAGTTCTCTGCAAAGGTTATAAGATCTCTGATGATCATATCGGCATGGAGTGGAGTGCATTTGATACTGTACACTGTTGAGATGTGTTTACCAAAGATAAAGTGTTACATTTCTTTGCATCATTTATAATACACCATCAAATGGTGTTTAGTTATTAGTACTGTAATCCGGATACTTCTTTGCAATGTTGTAGATCTGCATTATTTATTTAGATTTTTCAGGCCTTTGACTGTGTGCACAGTGGTGCAGAGATTTTCAAAAGGACTTTACTATGCTCTAGCTTTACAGTCAGAAGCATAACAGTTAGATGTATGGCACAGCCTATCAGATGGTTGCTGTTGTCCTGCAGTCTTCATTCCATTTGCTACCTACATATATGCCTGGACATAAAGGGTGGAATACTGAACAGACAGCATAATAATCCTGGAACAGACACATCACACTGTCTCTCTGTGGCTAGATATATGTATGCATGCCACCAGACAATACTGCAAAGCAGTTTTCTGCAACATGATAATGGGAGGAGGTATAAGTGGTACTGTAACATGATGATGGGAGGTGGTGTAAGTGGTACTGTAACATGATAATGGGAGGTGGTATAAGTGGTACTGTAACATGATAATGAGAGGTGGTGTAAGTGGTACTGTAACATGATAATGGTAGGTGGTATAAGTGGTACTGGAACATGATAATGAGAGATGGTGTAAGTGGTTCTGTAACATGATAATGAAAGGTGGTATAAGTGGTACTGTACCATGATAATAGGAGGTGGTATAAGTGGTACTGTAACATGATAATGGGAGGTGGTATAAGTGGTACTGTAGCACAATAATGGGAGGTGTTATAAGTGGTACTGTAACATAATAAGGGGAGGTGGTGTAAGTGGTACTGTAACATGATAATGACAGGTGGTGTAAGTGGTACTGTAACTTGATAATGGGATGTGGTATAATTGGTATTGTAACAAAATAATGGGAGGTGGTGTAAGTGGTACTGTAACATAATAAGGGGAGGTGGTGTAAGTGGTATTGTAACATGATAATGGGAGGTGGTATAAGTGGTACTGTAACATGATAATGGGAGGTGGTATAAGTGGTACTGTAACACAATAATGGGAGGTGGTGTAAGTGGTACTGTAACACAATAATGGGAGGTGGTATAAGTGGTACTGTAACATGATAATGGGAGGTGGTATAAGTGGTACTGTAGCACGATAATGGGTGGTGGTATAAGTGGTAATGTAACATGATAATGGGAGGTGGTATAAGTGGTACTGTAACATGATAATGGAGGTGGTATAAGTGGTACTGTAGCATAATAAGGGGAGGTGGTATAAGTGGTACTGTAACATGATAATGGGAAGTGGTGTAAGTGGTACTGCAACATGATAATGGGAGGTGGTGTAAGTGGTACTGCAACATGATAATGGGAGGTGGTGTAAGTGTACTGTAACATGATAACGGGAAGTGGTGCAAGTGGTACTGTAACATGATAATGAGAGGTAGTATAAGTGGTACTGTAATATGACAATGGGAGGTGGTGTAAGTGGTACTGGCTGTTATTGCAGTTGTGTCTGGTTGGGGGTACCTATAGTTATATGTACAAACTGTTCATCTTACTCTGTGCTGTATTGGTTGTGTCTGTACAGTTGTCTCCTGCCAGGATGTGTGCCCTGTAGATGTACTGCAGCAGTGGTCCTGTTGGACTGGTCTATGGACATACTGCATGGGATGCTACAGCAATGTAACATGTCAGTGGTATGCTTCATGGCCACATAAAGGGATCATGTGGCCATTTTCCTTAGATATGTTATACACTGTTGCTAGTGGTTGCTTGAAGATACAAGTTATATGTTGAGCATGTATCACTGTCTATATTTTGATAGCTCTGTTTGACTTTGTTTTGCAGACAAGGAAGAAAGACTGGCATATCTTCTGACATACAAGTGGCACCTTTGTCATCTACCACATCAAAGGGGTTAATATAATATGAAACTGTCACAGTTGCTGTTGTTCTTCTTGTTGTTTATTATGTATTGACTTATTTATTTATCCTTTGTTGACTAGGTTAGTCCACCTAGGCTAGTAGACTCTTTTCAGGGGAGACCCAAGGTGATATTTACACTACTAGGGGAAATTTGGCCTGGAGGTCAAGGCGGTTCCCCCTATTATTTTCAGTAGGTGCCGTGGGATCTTTTGCATTCACCTGAGCTGCCACCAACTCAAGCTGATGAGGCCTACGTTATGTACTGACTGTGCATGTGTGTGTTGTTTTCTACAAAGCCATCAGTGGAGACTGTGCATCCAAGGACAGAAAAGGCCTGGATACTGGGCACAATGTATTCTACTTTTGAACTCTCAGTCCAGTTAGTAATCCAAACTATTTCTCAGAATTATACCCAGTGATGGGAGTAATATATTACAATAAGTAATGTATTACTGTAATATATTACAATTTCTTGTAACTAGTAATGTAACTAGTTACTTTTTCAAAATAGTCATAAAGTAGTAGCAATATGTTGTGAAGCAAAAACAGAAGAAGGATCCAGACCACGGCAAATAAAATCATATATTTAATAAAAAAGACACAGGGTAAGCGCTTTTGCAGCTACAAGCTGCTTCATCAGACAATCATTACACAAATCCATCCACTTTTATATTTAAACACACCAGTCAAATGTTCACTTTAATCATATATGCAAATGTTGCCTTAAATGTTGCCGGAGTTCCGCTGTGGTGACCCCTAACTGGGAAAAAGCCGAAAGAGAGGCTATATGGCCTTTAGACACTAGGACACTTTAAGGCAACATTTGCATATATGATTAAAGTGAACATTTGATTGGTGTGTTTAAATATAAAAGTGTATGGATTTGTGTAATGATTGTTTGATGAAGCAGCTTGTAGCTGCAAAAGCGCTTACCCTGTGTCCTTTTTTATTAAATATATGATTTTATTTGCCGTGGTCTGGATCCTTCTTCTGTTTTTGCTTCACATTTTGACTACTTTGTTGAAGGATCCATTTACCTGCATCCTGGTTTCTTTTTGGATTACTAATAGTAATATATTACTTTTTTTAGTAAGTAGTAACTTGAATGTGAGTTACTTCTGAGTTACTTTTGCTTAAACCAGTGGTTCTCAGCATGGGTGATACCACCCCCTAAAGAGCAATAGAAAACCTCTGGAGTCCCTGGATAGTATGGCTGGTAATACCATGTTAGAAGGCAATAGAGACTTTGAAGGGGCAATTTGGATAAAAAATTACAAGATAATGTTGTCACAACTCATAGCACATAGCATTCATAACATACCTCTCAACTGTACCAAATTCCTCGGGATTTCCCAGTTTTGGGCTTAAAATAATAGGGTGCCACAAATTCCCGATTGGCCCCATTAAATCCCGATTTCAGCATGCAGAGAAGGGCACCAGAACCATCTCACTTTTAAGAGGCTTCAATTAAAAAAAACACCTCGTGATGGCGGCATCTTCTCTTTTAAGGAAGGCCATTTGCTACTCCTTACTGACTACAGGAACGATTGCCGATGTCATTGATTTCATGACCCACAAGTAGATAATGCCAGCGGAGGGGTATAAGATTCAGATCCAGGCATCTATTATTCTAATTCACTTACAGATTTTGTGTCGGTATGCATTTTGAACAATAAGATATAGCAAAAAAATCAAGCATTTGCCAGAGGCATGGCAAAAAATAAAGGCAAAATCAAGAATAATTGGTTGGTAGGATTGCACATTATCCTGCTGTTTGTAAGGTGGATGTCATGTTAGTGAGTTTGTGTTTCAAATGTTTCCCTGATGTAAAGAAATGCAGTTTAAGAGCCGGTAGCCCACAGAACTCGTATACCGCTCAGCATCTCAGCGCAAAAACTTTTAAACATAGCCATTAGCCAAACAATAATCAGTGGAGGGGGACAATGGTCTGAAATCAAGAACAAATTTTCAATAGGGCACTTACAAACTTAGAACGGTTTTAGAATGACACGGTTTGTGTTAGTCTGCATTTTCTGAAGGATATCAAGAATTAAAACATTTTTGAGAAAGAGTAATACGCTGCAGTCAACTAATATTGATAATAATCAGAGCTGTACTTGACTAATGTAACTATAGAATTCTGCACAAGTGTGGTGTTGCATTAAAATAACATAAGTGCAGCTCATACAGGTTTTACAAACTAACAGAGCCACACATTCTCTCCCGGTCGTAATAGTGCAGCTGCAAGTTAGTAGCCCATGAGCAGAATGGGAAAATATTTTAGCTGTCCTCTACAAGTGTACATGCCATAATTAAAGTTTGTAAATACTAGATATCTTAAGTCACAACATTAATAAAAAGTAAAAACGGCCTCCACAAAATCCAACATTTAACTTATACTTTAGGACTGAAAGGCAGCAACTTCAACTCCAGTGTGACTACTAATGCGTGCTATGGATGTAAACTCAGTCCATACTTACTGCGGAATTTAAACTAGCCATGCCGAGGTAAGTGTGAGTGATGTATGAGTATGTGTGTTAAACTGGTGGTTCATTTTTCTGTATGAGAGACAGAGAGAGTATGTGTGTATGTGTGTGTGTGTCTGTCTATGTAATTTAAACTAGCCGTTCATATGACATAAAGTGTGTGTGTTAATGTATCAGAAAGTAAGTGTGTGTATGAGTGTGCGGCTGTGTGAAAGCAGAGAAAAGGTAGATGTATGTGTGTCTATGAAAGAGAAGAGAAGGAGTGTGTGTGTGTGTGTGTGTGTGTGTGTGTGTGTGTGTGTGTGTGTGTGTGTGTGTGTGTGTATGTGTGTGTGTGTGTGTGTAACATACTGCTGAACTGTCCAGATTCAGTCTCATAGTTTTGGTCTCTTTCTCATAAAATGATTGGTTTTCTGGTAAATCATGGAGGACTAAAGTCATTAAATAATAACATATATATGAGCTTCAGAAGAAGTGGGATTGTCAAAGAGATGAAGAAAGTAGACATGAGTATAAGGAGATGAGGCGCATGGCAAAGAGAGAGGTGGCGAAGGCTAAGGATAAGGCATATAGAGAGTTGTATGAGAGATTGGTCACTAAAGAGGAAGAAAAGGACCTGTACCGATTGGCTAGACAGAGGGACAGAGCTGGGAAAGATGTGCAGCAAGTAAGGGTGATAAAGGATAGTGAGGGGAAAGGTACTCACAAGTGAGGAGAGTGTGTTGAGTAGATGGAAAGAGTACTTTGAAGGGCTGATGAATGAAGAGAATGAGAGAGAGAGAAGGTTGGATGATGTGGGCATAGTGAATCAGGAAGTGAAGCAGACTAGCAAGGAGGAAGTAAGGACAGCTATGAAGAGGATGAAGAATGGAAAGGCTGTTGGCCCAGATGACATACCAGTGGAAGCATGGAGGTGCTTAGGAGAAATGGCAGTGGAATTTTTAACCAGATTGTTTAATGAAATTTTGGAAAGTCAGAGGATGCCTGAGGAGTGGAGAAAAAGTGTTTTGGTACCTATCTTTAAGAATAAGGGTGATGTGCAGAGCTGCAGTAACTACAGAGGGATAAAATTGATCAGTCACAGCTTGAAGTTATGGGAAAGAGTAGTGGAAGCTAGGTTAAGAAGGGAGGTGATGATTAGTGATCAGCAGTATGGTTTCATGCCAGGAAAGAGCACTACAGATGCAATATTTGCTCTGAGAGTGTTGTTGGAGAAATACACAGAAGGTCAGAAGGAGTTGCATTGTGTCTTTGTGGACTTAGAGAAAGCATATGACAGGGTGCCTAGAGAGGAGTTGTGGTATTGTATGAGGAAGTCCGGAGTGGCAGAGAAGTATGTAAGAGTGGTACAGGATATGTACAAGGGTAGTGTGACATTGGTGAGGACTGTGGTGGGAGTGACAGATAGGTTTAAGGTGGAGGTGGGATTACATCAAGGATCAGCTCTGAGCCCTTTCTTATTTGCAGTGGTGATGGACAGGTTGACAGATGAGATTAGACAGGAGGCCCGTGGACTATGATGTTTGCAGATGACATTGTGATATGTAGTGAGAGTAGGGACCAGGTTGAGGAGACCCTGGAGAGGTGGAGATATGCTTTAGAGAGGAGAGGAATGAAGGTCAGCAGGGCTAAAACAGAATATATGTGTGTAAATGAGAGGGAGGGTAGAGGAATGGTGAGGATGCAGGGAGTAGAGTTAGTAAAGGTGGATGAGTTTAAGTACTTGGGATCAACAGTTCAGAGTAATGGTGAGTGTGGAAGAGAGGTGAAGAAGAGAGTACAGGCAGGGTGGAATGGGTGGAGAAGAGTGGCAGGAGTGATTTGTGACAGACGGGCACCAATAAGAGTGAAAGGGAAGGTCTACAAGAGGGTAGTGAGACGAGCTATGTTATATGGGTTGGAGACAGTAGCACTGCCGAAAAGGCAGGAGTCAGAGCTGGATGTGGCAGAGTTAAAGATGTTAAGATTTGCACTGGGTGTGACTAGGTTGGACAGGATTAGGAATCAGTATATTAGAGGGTCAGCTCAGGTTGGGCAGTTTGGAGACAAAGCAAGAGAGGCGAGATTGCATTGGTTTGGACATGTGCTGAGGAGGGATGCTGGGTATATTGGGAAAAGGATGCTAAGGATGGAGCTGCCAGGTAAGAGGAAAAGAGGAAGGTCTAAGATGAGGTTTATGGATGTGGTGAGAGAGGACATGCAGGCAGTTGGTGTGAAAGAGCATGATGCAGAGGACAGGAAGAAATGGAAACAGATGATTCGCTGTGGTGACCCCTAACAGGAACAGCCGAAAGAAGAAGAAGAAATGAGCTTCAGACTTCATATGCTTCATTAAATGCATACTAACAGAAATCCTGTTATTCTATCAGCTTTCTAAGTTTATAAGAACAATATTTTAAATTCTGCCCCTATTTTTGGGCCTTTGTCCTCCTATTATACTACTCTTTGGCCAGGTTTCTTGTGCCAAGAGGATGAGAATTATGGTACTGCAGAATTTAGAAAGTACCAATTTATTAGGTTTTAAATTTAAACAAATGTTATTTTGTATTGTTTTGAAGTTGCATTAAACACTAACTGATGCAGTTATCAAAGAGGAATGCTGCAAACAGCAAGGGTATACTCCACACCCATGCTACTTAATTGTACTAAGTCTGAGATAACTGTACCACAGAATACATTTAATTCCCCAATATACCACAGTTTTGATGCTGGTTTACATATTTTATCAACCAAATGCTTGCCATCACATGTTTCCGTGTTGACCACAGCTGTTTCACTATGTATATGTGGTATTATTGTGCTGCTTAATAAAACAAAGACATTTAACAGTGCATCACTCCACTGTGAAACTTTTTACAATATTTTTAACGTAGTATTTTAAGCACACATTGCTGTACTCTTAAAGAACAATACTGCTACAGCTTCTACATATATAATGAGTACAATACTACTGCTTTACAATTTATTTTATGCATTCCAGAAACATTACTTTACTGTTTTATTCAGTCATTTTCTGATATTTAATTTAACCAATTCAGTGTTGTGAGGGAGCCCCTCACAGCAATCAGTAGGTGCAATGTAGACAAACAAATCATGGGTACAGTGTCAATCTATAGGAGGACACACACACACACACACACACACACACACACACACACACACACACACACACACACACACACACACACACACACACACAAATACATATGTCACATTATATATACTCACAGACAATTTGGTGGATTGTCAATTCACCATTGTCCTGCCTTTTGCCGACAGTTAGAGGTATGAATCAGTGCCCAGCATAAGTAGCTACCAGGTTTGTTTACAAAACTTACTAATGCATATTGGTATTTACGTAACTACAAGAGCAGAAGGTTTCCAAATCAGATTTATTTATCCATTGATCAGAATGATCCTATACCCACATATTGACAACAACAGTATACCAATGATTGTTGTGACAAACTTTAGTTTCAGATTAAGATTAATAATGTACGCAGTTCTTTTATATATGTTACAGTTATTGATGTATGCTATTTTAATGATTTTCTGTAAGAGTTCAGCTAATATGACATCAGTGTGCATATGCTAGAAGTGTGGTAGGGCAGAAAGTAGACTGCAAAGTGTTTTACATGCCTATTGCCTACTACTTCCCTTAAGATTTTTTGCTAATGCTGTAAAAGGACTTTATGACCACGGTGGTGCAGTGGTTAGCATTGCTGCCTCACAGCAAGAGGTTCTCTGATTCGATCCTCGGCTGGGGAGCCTTCTGTGTGGAGTCTGCATGTCCTCCCTGTGGTCGCGTGGGTTTCCTCCGGGTGCTCCAGTTTCCTCCCACATCCCAAAGACATGCTGCAGGTGGATTAGACACTCTAAATTGGCCCTAGGTGTGAGTGTGTGCGTGTGTGTACCTTCTGTGGAAGGTTGGGAGCCGGGCTGGCAACTCAACACCGTAAAACTCTACTGCCAATCATGAGCGGACAAGGTGATCCGCTGTGGCGACCCCTAACCGGGAAAAGCCAGAAGAAGCTGTAAAAGGACTTTAACTGGTGTTTCTGTGTGAATGTATATTTTCAGAGTTAATGTAAAATCGGGGACATTTTCACAATTATTTGAATATTGGTATCCCACAATTCCATTGGAGTAGATGGAGTTACGTTATTATACATGATTGTATGTTGATTAGTGTCCATATTCTTGGCCAGTTGTACCTACTTTTCATGGGCCTTTGTCCAGATTTTTGATGTCTCCAGGTTGAGAGGTATGATTCATAATAGATCATTAGAATTAGTCTGGAGCATAATTTACTTCATTTTTTAGCAATGCAAGGAGGTGAGTGCTAATGATGACCAGACTCCTGCCCTGCCTGGTACTGTGGGACTCTCATCCACTAAAACATCCCCTAACACTGGGACGATTCTAGCCTGCTAGAGATCATATCCTTACCTTGCCATATAGTAAACAGCATTGGTTCTCCATACCACTGTCAATCAGAATTGAACTCACCACTCATTGGTTTCACACCCAACGCTCCAACCCACTGTACCAAGCAGGACTCTTTGGGTGGCTCTATGATCAACCAACTTTTGTCTTGACAATTTTTTATTTTCTATTAAAAATTCTTTTGGGGTTTCAATTTTTAGTTGCTGAAAATAGACAAAATGTGATAGGTTTTTATAGGTCTTGTGCTGCTGGCTGTGAATGGTTTGATTTAATTATTATTTGTGACTCTCTAGTTATAAAAACTAGTCATCTTCTTTTGGCTGCTCCTGTTAAGGGTCACTACAGCAGATCATCAGTCTGCAGATCAAGTGGAAGTAGAGTTTTACAGTATCAAGTTGCCTCCTCAGAAGGTGCATGCACACAGAGGGTGAATTTAGAATGTTCAATCCACCTTCAGCATGTCTTGGGAACATGGGAGGAAACAAACAGTAAGGAGGGACTTACAAGGGCCAGTACTTACAATCCCCCCCTACACTCATCCCTCAAAGTTTTTGAGGAGTTAGTGGAAATTGATTTAAGAAAGCAGTGTTCTAACAGGATTTACGACTCTTCTACCAATTTTGATTTCAAGTTGCAGCAGTTAATTAAGTCTTTCAACCAGGACGGTGTAAGGGTGATGAAACCCGACAAGGGAGGGGGGATTGTCCTGATGTACAATTGGGCATATGACACCTATCTCCACAATTTGATACAGGACCCCGAGCAATATGAGTTGGTTTCGAAGAATGAAGTCAATTTAGCTTATTCTAAAATTAGTTTTCTGCTATCAGACCATTTATTACAGGGAGCTATCAGTGAAAAGCTATACAACTACCTACACGTCAATAAACCGAGGATCCCGGTAATTTTTGGGATTCCCAAAACTCACAAAGGTCTAAACCCTTTGAAATTTAGACCTATTGTTTCGGGGGCAGGTAGCATTACGGAACCGATGGGCAAGTTTATTGATCACATTACCAAAAAATTTGCTTCCACATTACAACACGTATGCAAGGATTCCTGGGACTTCCTTAAAGGTTTTGAACAGAAGTTATTTCACCCTGACCTACTTATGGTTACTATCGATATTGTGGAATTGTTCCCCAGTATCCCACACTCCACTGGGTTAGAATGGTTTAACAAAGTTTTGACCTCTGAATCGGGCCTTAGCTCAAACATCATTAGCATAATTGTAGAGTTTATGGAGGTAGTTCTCGAAAACAATTTCCTTTATTTTAATGGTGAATTGTTTAAGCAGAAAAAGGGCGTAGCTATGGGCGCTGCTTGCGCCTCATTATACGCAAACATTGTACTACACTACTGGGAGAACAATTACATATTTGCCACACACTGGACACAACACATAACCCATTATAAACGATACCTTGATGACATTTGTTTATTATGAGTGGAACCTTGGACAACTTTCTGGAGTTCATGAACTATATCAATTCCACTACACATTTTTTATCTTTCACCTATAATGTCAGTAATGATACACTAAATTATCTTGATGTAACTATATTCAAGGAATACCGTAATTGCATTTTCCAGTCCAAGTTACACAGGAAAGCCACTTTCTCTAATGCATATTTGCATTTTCATAATGGTCATCCCTTTCATCAGAAGAAGGGTTTAGTAAAGGGGCAGTTTATTCGTGCATCTAAGATGTCTAGCACTGATGAATATTTTCTGGAAGAAATTGACTTTTTGAAAAAACTGTTTATTGAAAGAGGTTACCCAGTATCTCTAATCAACAATTTGGCCCAAGAAGTAACTGACAACAGGCAATTTAAGTATTTTCCATTGCTAGGTAGTGGGCTTCAACGGGTTGAACAGATTGAACAAACTGAACAATTTAATTTTCATAACAGTTTTATTCATACTTTCACTAAAGATTCCCAACAGGTAGAACACACAGTGTTAAAACACTGGCCCCTTTTGGCACTCCATGATGACTTCAAGGGTATAGTTCAAGAACATCTAAATTTTGTGAAAAGAAGGGATGTTAATCTAAAGGGTTTATTTGAGAGAAAGCACCTTTTGGATTCGGGGAATTGTAATTCCAAACTTGGCACCTACAAGTGCGGGGCATGTAAGCAGTGTATTTTCATTCTGAATAACAGTTCCTTCTATCTTCCTTCTAGGAAATTTAGATTTGATGCTGATCGACAATACAGCTGTGGGGCAAAAGGGGTTGTATATCTTGGACTATGTGTACAATGTCTTAGCTTTTATATAGGGAAAACAGAGAGACCCCTTAGGAAAATAATTTATGAGCATCAATACAATATCTCCAAAATGAAGGACATAAATGCTTTTTTTAAACATTCAGCTTCCTGCCCCAACATGCAAATTAAGTTTATGATCCTTGAACAGGTGACACAGGATGCCAGGGGAGGAGACTGGGAAGCCCGTCTTGAGTATAGGGAACTTTTATGGCAGCTTAGACTTAATGCTGCAAGGCCCCCTAGTCTTAATGAAAATATTAGTATATCCAGTGTACTGAAGTTAAGAAAAGCTAGGTTATGAATTTTATGGTCACAGTTTGTAACTGGTTTCGTGTAAATATTTTATACATTTTACATCTTTTGAGCATTGATATATATTTGTATATTTATTTTTTGAAGATTTCTCAGCGATCTTTACACTTTACATATGTTACACCTATTTTAGGTATCGTTCATGTTTACGTAGGAATTCCATTGATGCAAGGACACTTTAACAATTTATTTTTATTTAATTGACTGTTCAGCCCATTAATTAGGGATCATGTGACTAGATGCAAAAGTATTTAATTATTTTAGTTGTATTGTTGATTATCTTGAGAAAGCCAGGTATCTACCTGGCAAAAGCGCTTGACTGATTGATTTTTATTGCTTAATAAAGCTGCTTTTTTTCGTTCATCTCGGTCTGGTTACTCTCACCCGTGGATTACATTTAGGAAACAGAAGCACCCAAAGGGAATCCAAGCAAACACAGGGAAGACATGCAGACTACAAACAATCACAGAGAATTGAACCAGAGAACATCTTACTTTGAGGTGATAATGCTAACCGCTGTGCCACTGTGCTGCCTAGCTATAAAGACTAGTCTGCTGGAGTTTTTCAATTGAGAAATGATATTCATCATCACTGTAACATTATGTATACAACTTTAATAATACACTTATATGCATGTGCTTACTCGTGTGAGGAAATTTCAATATTATTAATGATAAAATAAACTTATGCAAAACTAATGCATTACTTTAGTTAGTAACTAGTAATAGTAATATATTACTTATTTAGAAAAGTAATAAGTAATAGTACTATATTACTTTCACTGAAAAGTAACTAGCAATAGTAACTTATTACTTTTATAAGTAACTAGCACAACACTATACCCAATTAGCATATTTATTTATTTATTACTTTTGTTCACAGGGAAAGTCCAACTGAGCTCAGGACCCATTTTTAGCAGAAGCCCTGGGAGAAACGCTCCAGTACAGTACAATGACATCCAACATAGACACTATATACTTAAGAATGAAAAGTGTCAGTTTTATGCAGTATATGCATAAACATGGAAACCAAGAAATCTGCAGTGGAATTATATACTAACAATCAGAGTCCTATAATTGCAGTTGTTCATTACATTACTGATACAGTATTTACACATATTGTAGGTTGTAAGTTTATGCTGTTAATCTGTTTTAGGAGGGATTAAGAGTTCAACAAGAAAAGTAGTTAGAAGAGAGAAGAATTTCTTAATCAGGTGGACAGCACTTGCAGCACCATGAGTTGCGTAGTTGTGTTTTTGCTTGAAGTTTGATAGAATTTAATGATGGTTTTTGTCTAACTGTTAGGGGGATGGAGTTCCAGCTTTTGGACACTTTGTGAGAGTAAAGGGAACAGCCAACCTAACTGTTAGGTTTGGCTATAAGTAGTAGGGCTGTGTCAGAAGATCTCAGAGTCCTAGTTGTGTGTTAAGGTTGTATTAGTTTTTTTAGGGATAGACAGTCATTTGGTTTATATAGTAGTTTATGGACAGTAGGTAGTTGAGAGTATCTGAGCTGGTGAGGTGGTTCAAGCAACCGGAGGTGTATGGGTTCTAGGCAGTGGTGTGATCTGTGGGTGAGAGTGACTGAAAATTTTGAGACCTTGTTGTAGCACTGTGCAAGCTTGTTTAGATAAGTTTTTTGAATGTTGGCAAATATTGGTGCAGAACACAAGAGGGTGGGTGGGTAGAAATTTGCAATGTTATGAGATCTAGCTGTGTTAGAAAAATATAGTTTAGCTCTATAGAGAGTGCCAATTTTTTTCTGATTTTTTTTTTCTAGCTACATGATCTATCTGGACATCGAATTTTAGGGCTTCATCTATATGAACTCCTAGTAGCTTGCTATGGGTGACAATTTGTATTTTGGTATTGTTAGAGGAGGTAATAGAAGGATGACTTTTTTGTTGTGAGGTGTTTTGGAGTGAAGAGAAGCAATTTTGATTTGTTGGGGTTGAAGAATAGCTGATTGGAGGTCAGACAATTTTCTACTCAGGAGAAAGATTCTTGAGTTGTTGTAGGGAGTCAAGATTAGATATTTTGCTGAATTATCTGTGTACTGTACTACGGCGGCATTTTTGTTTGTCAGGGCAAGGTAATTAACAAAGTTGCTAAACAGGATAGGACCACATATGGATCCCTGTGGAACTCCAACCAATATGGGGAAAATTTGTATGATGTCAGTTAGCCATTTCATTGCTTAGTGGCAATTAACAAGCTAGCTGAAAAAACAGGGAGACAGAGCAGGTTATCAAGCCCTGAGTTACATAGTCTTAGTAAGAAAGTATCATGGTAAACAGTGTCGATAGCTTTAGAGAGACCAAGAAAGACAGCTGATACTAGATTGCCATCTCTGTGTTGATTGTATTAATGAAGCTAAGGAGAGCTGTGGAGATGCTATGGTGGGAGCAGAAACCATGCTGTGATGGAGACAGACATTATTAAACACTGTGAGTTCAAAGACAAAGCCCTGTAACATTCAGTGCTGTCTGTATGAAATGGGCTTAGTTGTATATCATACTTTGTTAAAAGTATCGTCCCAGTTAGATTTTACTGACTTGATGATGTATTCATTAATTTGAATATCTAACATTTTAACAATCAGTTTGGAATGATCTACCTTATCAACCACTTTGGACTTATCCAAATAAATTATATTGAGTAATGGGTTTTCATCCACAGCCTTCAAGGCAGCCCCCCCCCAAAAAGATTTAAATTGATTACAGTAGACCTCTCCTTGTAAATGACATGTTGAATGTGATCTGTTATGCCTAGGTGAAGTAAATTGCTCAGTAGTTATTCCAAAATTACAATTTTTCATGGAGTTTCCTAAACAGTTAAGCAGGCATATTAGATGATGCATTTTAAACCTTCTTAGTGATACCATTTCATGCTTGTGATATACACTATCCTTATTTGTTATACCACATGATCCTTTAGGCTTAGCAACATTACATTTTTAAATGTGATTAAGCTAATTAATTCTGAAACGATATATATATATATATATATATATATATATATATATATATATATATATATATATATATATATATATATGTGTGTGTGTGTGTATATGTGTGTGTGTGTGTGTGTGTGTGTGTATGTATATATGTTCTGTCTTTAGAAATGCTCAGTACTACATAATTTTTCTTTTTATATTTGATATCTGCAGTCCTCTTCTTATGTCCTTCTGTAAATGATTATATCTTAGCTTAATACCACCACCAGCAATGTATTTTAATTTCCCACCAGCATACCTCTTACTATGACATATAGTTTTCAATGTACTTCTTTATTGACTACAATTTCAATATTACTACGTACAAAATGGAAAACATTGTACACTTGTGTTGTTTAATTTTGAAGCTAACTAGCTGAGTGCACTTGTAACACATTCATGATCTACTCAGCAACTGCTTTTAGTCTTCAGTACAGAAGCTTGGAATAGGACCTTTGTGACGTCTAGGGCCAGACAATTATAATCACTCATTCCCAGTAGAGGCAGTACATCTAGCCATTCATTTCTTCTGAACCCTAGTGTTGTATAACACGTGGAGAGGGATGTGAGACCTGGGAATAGTGGGCATTATACAGCAGAGGTTTGGAGATTTTTAATGTCTCCAGCACTTCCACTATGCTGAAAGCATGATATAATGTTCAGAATAGTAGAAGCAAATGTCATATCAGCAAGAAGAACTCACTTTATTTAATACAGAAATTGTGATTTTTTTTTTGTTTTTTTTGTTTTTTGTTGTTTGTTGTTGTTGTTTGTCTAGGTAGTTTGTTTGGATCTTTATGTTCTCAATGAATGTGTCAAAATATATTTATTTATTTTTGGGTCATACCCCAGGGTTAAAAACACAGGTTAAAACATTTGTGCCTCCCTAATTAAATCTCTTCAAATCTTCTATTTATTTTCTTCTTTCTATTGACTCTTTATTATCCCCTGGAACACATGCCTGGGGTGATGCCTGTCAAAATAAAAAAATAAACATACATAGATTAATACATATATATATATACATTTCCTCCATCTCAAAGTAAGCTATCAGAAGTAAAAGAAAATTGATGTGAGTACTAGTACTAGAACTCCTGAGTGAATCTGAGGAAACTACTAGTTAGATAGTGGTTCCAAAAAAAGACAATGACAAGAACAATGACAAATAATAATATATAAATATCTACAACTACGTCTGTACAATTAATTTAATTTAAAGTTCATGTTTTGAATAGTGTTGTTTCTCCCCCCCCTAAGACAACCAGAGATTGGCATAGGGTATAGCAGGGGAGTGTGCTGCCCCCCCCATTCCATTATAATACCTGTCACCAAACAAAAACACATTGTTATTCAAAATAAGATCCAATAATGTTCAGAATGTTGGACTATGTGCAAATCCATGCTTCTGTGCACCCTTGATTTTTCAGCTAGAATATTCTATTGTCTCTTTGGAGACTTGATCTCTCCAAGTCCCAAAATGCTAGAGCATCAGTAGCTATAGCAGAACATAGGCAAGGAGAAAGGGATAGGGGAGTCCAAAGTGAAAGACCTCCTCCTGTAGAGCTTTTAATTGAATCTAGAACAGAAGCTGTTGTTAAAAAGGGAATAATTATTAGGGATAATTAGCAGGGCATATCAAATATTGCAAAATAACTATAAGAATCAATGAGGAGAGGTTAAAAAAGACTGGAAGGAGGTAGACTGGAAAGGCAATTACAAGGAAACAATGGAAAGACATATCTATGGCTCCCAAGTGTACAACAAAGTCCAGAAGGTTTAGGATTTTTCTTGGAAATGTTTGCAGAGGTATTTTATACCCCAGGAAATCTTCAAAGAATTTTACCTCAGGTAGATAGTGAATGTTGGAAGTTTGATGAGGAAGAAAGAGGTAACTAGGAACATGTTTTCTGGGGGTCTAATGAGTTGGCAGATTTAAAAAACATTTCTGTATAGAACACTGTCAGAAATATTGGCAGAGCAAATACCTGTGACTAAGGAAATTACTCTTTTGAGCTGAGACACGAGATCTCACATAGTAAGGACTTACTAAATTTAATTCTGATGTCTGCCTAAAAAGCAATTACTAGAAAATGGAAATCAAAATTTAAATTAATTGTATTTGAAGTACTGAGTATTGTAAAAGAGATAAAAGACTGGAAGAGGGATCTTTGGAAAACGGAGGGAACAAATTACATAGAAATAGATGGAATTTGTGGGAACAATACATGCAGAATAATAGTCAGGAGTAGAAATGAGGTTTAAGGGAAGACAGGAATGAGTGATTTATACAATGTTAGGCTAAAAGACAGTTGTTAAAGAAAACATGTAATGTAAAATTTGTGCAGACAGAAAGAAATGTTAATATGGTTTGTTTTCTTTATTAATGTATGCGCGCCTATGTCTTAAGTAATATTTATTAAAGGTTTTTAAAAAATCTTTCTTCAAGGAGGGGTGGTGAAGAATGAGATGTCCTACAGAGAATTTACAGCTCACTATATCAACAACTGGTGGTAGATCTCATTAGCCAGTATACAGGAGCATGTATTCACGGGGGGGTGGCATTGTGAGTTTCAGTGGTGATCCGGGGGGGGGGACTAAGAGATCTATATACAAAATGTCATTGCAGTCGGCTTGCTACCAATAAGTACAAAAAGTACCAATAAGTACAAAACCTCCACCAGTTCTGCTTAAATTACTCCCCCAGATGGTATCAACCTAGCTGATTTGGGGGAACCTCATCAATGAAATTAATAGGCCTGAATCAGCTAGGGGAAGATTTGATGGCAGAAAAAGCAAAGGAGAAAAAAATCATACAAAAAAATCCAGAGACAATGAAGAGATATAATAATTAAAAGCAACATTTTCAAAGCAAACTGCATCAAGGATGTGGGGGAAAAGACCAAACAATTCTGGGAACATAGTTCAAGTTCACATTCAAATTTATGAAGGTATTTTTTACCAAAATATTGTTACAAGGAGAACAAGAAATAAATAAAACAGCAAATAAATGAAATCAAATCAACTTAAAATAACTCCAGTTTATTATATGCTAGATCAATGATGTGTCTGAAACGTTTCTCTCCGGGTCTCCACTGAAAATGGGTTCTGTCCCAGTTGCACTTTCCCAGTAAGCAAATATTAAATAAACAAATGTTAAATAAAATAAATAAACGAATAAATAAATAAATAAATAAATCAAGTAAATATGCCTTTAAGGCTAACAAAGCAACTGACAAGCTATTTCAAAAATGTGCAGCATGTACTGTAGTAATCAACAATCTGGTAAAAAAAAGTTTAAAGATAATTTTGCTTCCAGACTCACTGGTTACTCCTCCAACATAAGTACCTTTAATACCTACCATTCTACTTCAAAAATCACTCTGTCGTAAGTCCAAAGTCTTTTAGATACTTTTAGATAAACTTGAGTGCAGCCATTGGCATGAATTTTACAGAATCTGCTTCGAACCCCTAAACCTTGGTAGTCATTCTTAGTCTGACATGTGCTTATACTCACAACTTTACACTTATGTCCTGCTCTATCCCGCACAGCTTTAAGCATGTACTGATCATTCCACTACTTAAAATCCCCTCCCCTTCCAATGCAGCTGACTTTCATCACATGTCCACTGTCCAGAATTCTGGAAAGAATGATTTATGGTTAAATTCTAAATTGCATTATAAATTATGACACCTTCCCAGGCAAGCAGCGTTCACCCAAATGGCAGTATGCTTACTGCCATATACTACCTCACAGTCACATTTATGATAATATAGACAATGTGATGTTTGCCACTGCTATTTTTCTAATTATGAAATGAGCCTTTGAGACAGTGGATCACAGCAAACTACTAGGAAAATATCCTCCTTCAGTTTCCATAACAAAGTAAGTTAATGGTTTAAAACTATCAGAATATTTAGGATAATATGTCATAATGACTAAACAGAAACAAGCTCTATATCCCTGAGTATGCTTCATATTTTGATGTTAGGCCCTCCCTTATTCACACTTTTTATTGAGAGCATACCTTTGCATCTGTCTAATATAAACTAAGCTTCTTTATGTAGACGACATAGTCGGAATTGTATCTAGAGTGGGGTGAAGGGGGTGGATGCCCTGGGGGCAAGCTGATTGGGGTGTGACTGTCACTGTAGAAGAGGTGCTAGTGGGTCCCTGCAAGTCAGGAAGTTGTGTAGTAATAATACTGCACAGTTGTCTTGCTGTTCATTAAAATGTCCATATATGTAGTATTTAAGAGCTTTGTCTTATTTCTGTCTCCATCTTTTACTTTATTTAGCCTGTGGGCTCTTTCATTTACATTTTGTATATCATTTACTTCTGTCAGGTCCTGTTATGTTTGTCTATATTCTGTAAGATTATAAATCTGTTTGTCAGGACAAGCTAGCTTGGGGATCTCTGTTTACAACTGCATCACACTCGGGTCGTGTTTTTGTGCTTCCTTTCCTTCTTATTCGTTGTTTCTCATGACCTTTGTAAACCCCTAGCTTTGTGCTTTACTGTTTGACTTTTTAGAGTAACTCTTATAGTTGTGTAATGTAAAAGGAGAAACACCATCATGCACATCTGTAATTACAGTGAAGTTACAGTCAGTCTGGATGTGCTATGCAGATTCCTTTGTATTTAAATACTGTGTATTTTCCTTTGTATACAAATTATTCTTATCTGAGTTCTGACAGCCTTTTGGTCAAGAGTAACTAATGTCTATATACTCAGTAATTGCTTGAAATTCCCACATTTCTTTTTTTTTTTTTTTTTTTTTTTTTTCAAAAAACTTTTTATTGAATTTTTAAAATATTGAAATAAGAATACAACAGCAACAAAATTAAATTAAAATACATAATGAAAGATTGGAAAGTTAGGAGATAATTATGGTAACACAGCTTTTGTATGATAAATATTTTATCTCAATACTATCTGAGAACATACAATAACTATATACATCGTATACAAGTGTTAACCAAGAAATATATCAAAATAGGTAAAGATCTAAAATAAAGCAGGTATGGGAATATAAAGGAGACTGAGGTCTATAAATCCTAAAAGGAGAGTAGACAACTATTCACTATTAATAATATGTAACACCTTTTCTATAGCTTTGTTAATAAAAGCCAACTTCTTGGGACTTTTCACTAACATTTTCTGTGCACTAATATATGTACAGGCTAGAATTTTAAAATTATCCCAATTCAGTTTAGTACGATCTAGCCAGTTTTGGGTGATGTAGAGTTTTATAAGTGAACATATGTAAATTAGCACTTGTGTATCCAATTTGGAGAGATAAATAATTGGTATGTGTAATATTGCAATCTCCCAGGATAGGGTGGATTTATGATATCCCATTTTCTGTAAACGGACTTTTAGGGAAGTCCAAAGTTTGTGTGAATGGTGACAAGACCAAAAAATGTGTAGAAGATCTGCATTAGGGTGAGAACAACAAGAACATGAGGCCGATTTATTGGCATCAAATTTGTTAAGTTTAGAAGGAGTGAAATATGCATTATTATTAATCATTAGTTGTGTATAAAAGAGTTTTTTGAAAGGCAAGTATTCTAGTGTATTTTTAATAGCTGAGAGTTTCTGTTTTATAGATATATGAGAATTGTGTTTGTCCCAATAATTAGAAAAGAGGCAAGCTGTATTATGAGTTAACTGATTTATAAGATTATAAGATTTAGATAACATTTTCTCTGGAAGTGTAAGGATTTGTACAACTACTTTATAATTAGTGAGATCTGTGTTGTCTATTTTAATGTGAAGAAACTTAGCATCGACAATATCTCTCAGTTGACGTAGAATAGTTATATAATTAGCATTAACCTTAAGAGTTTTGCGTATATTGGTGAGAGTTTCATTTTTGTGTTGCATCAAATCCCAAACAGTAAGATCCTTGATCAGGGGAAAATTTAGAAGGTTAATAGGTACATTGTCTAAGTTAATATTTGGGTTTAAATGAAGAGGTTGCATTAATTGAAATATATTTTCTAAATTGACAAGTTTTAACAATTCTTGAAAAGCAATGATTTTTTGTTTTAAAGAGTTAGGAATTTTTAAATTATTCGTGACATCTAATGAAGGAAAAGGAAGAGCTAATGGATTAATATTTTTTGTTAGAATGTATTGATACCATAATTTTGTCCAAATAGGGTATTGATTATGCCTTTCAGTATTAATATTCAAGATAGATAATAGTTTATTAGCCGAGATAATCAAATAATAGAGATGAAAATTTGGAAGACCAAGTCCTCCCCTACTTTTAGGAGAAATTAAATTAATGTAAGAAATTCTTGCTGATTTGGGAAACCATAAGAAACTAGCCAGTACTTTATTAATTTTTGAAAAAAAGGATTTTGGAATTAACTGATCCATAGCATTGAATTGAAATAGCAATCTGGGGAGTATATTCATTTTTATTATTGCTGCTTTTGATAGAAGTGGTAGATTTAACAATTTCCATCTATTCAAATCAAGTATTATAGACGACCATACTTTAGCTAGATTGTTTTGAAATGTGGAGAGACCATTATGATTTATAAGAATCCCCAGATATTTAAAATTCTGAACTATCCGGCAAGCAGAGTCTGGAAATAAGTATGATTTGTGGGCGAGTGGATTTATGGGGAAAATATGTGTTTTTTGAGTGTTAATCTGATATCCCTAGGCCTCTGAAAAACTTTCAATAGAACCAATCAATTTTGAAAGGTCTGAGCAAGGTGTTTGGAAATATATTACAAGATCATCTGCAAAAGCCGACAAACATACATTAGTGTTAAGAATTCTAGGAATCTTATGAAAGGTATTTTGTGTTATATATAATAATAAAGGCTCTATATATAAATTAAATAAAAAAGGAGATAATGGGCATCCTTGTTTTGTACCATTGATAATCTTTATGCTTTTGGATACTTTCCTATTAATATAAAGAAAGGTAGAGGAATTTTTATATAAAATTTTAATGAAGTCTATGTAAGTAGATGGTATATAGAAGCAGGACATAATGTGAAAAAGAAAATCCCAGTTAACCCTATCAAAAGCCTTAGCGGCGTCTAGGATCAGTGCATACAGCGGATTTGAGTCATTTTTAGTAAAGTGCATAAGAGAATCAATTGTCAAAGTATTATCCCATGAATGTCTATGTGATATAAAGCCCGCCTGCTCCGAAGAAATCAAGAATGGTAAAACATTTTTTAGTCTAAAGGCAATAAAGAAGCTAGGATTTTAATATCGATGTTAATCAAAGAAATAGGTCTATAATTGTTAGGATCAGTTTTTTCTTTGTCTTTTTTCAAAATTAAAATGGTTTTTGAAGTGTTCCAGTGCAAGTCCGATATACCATAAATCATTATGTGATTAAAAAATTCCAAAAGAAGGGGTGTAAGCACTGATGTGTAAGTTTTAAAAAATTCAGGTGTGAAACCATCTGGTCCCGGAGATTTACTAGTCTTGAGTCTACCAATGGCTTCCGATATTTCTTTAATAGTCAATGGGGCAGAGAGTGCATTCTTTTGTTGATCATTTAACCTAGGAAAATTAATAGAGGATGCAAAATTCACTATATGCTGTTTAACCCTAGGTTTATTTTCCTTAGAGTATATCTCTGTGAACAATGATGTAAAAAGCTGCATGATTTCCATATCAGTATTATAAATCTTGTTGTTATATTGTAATGACGAAATTCTAGGAAGGGATTGATTACCTTTAATTATTCTAGCTAGCACTTTAGAAGGAACCTCTGCCCATTCAGAATATGTAGCTAAGAGCCTTTGCTCTGATATGGTAAGATTATGTTGATGTAGAAGCAGTAATTCTTTTTGTGAGCTTAATAATAGTTCATATGCAGAGGAGTTAGGATTCACTCTATATTGATTTTCCAAGGTTTGAATTTTTGATTTTAATTGCAATTCTTTGTTTCTATATTGTTTTTTAAGATATGATGCCTTATTAATTAATATACCTCTAAGGATAGCCTTACACGCAGCCCATTGTATGTCTAATGGAATATCTGATGTGTCTAAATTAAGATATGTTTCCTTTATTGTTTCAGTTATTAATTTATGTATATTTTCGTTTGAAAGTAAATTGTTATTCAATGTCCAACTATTATATGAAGATGGATCTAGTGTATTTGAAGTCAAACTAATCCCAAGAGATATTCTAGAGTGGTCAGAAAAAAATCTGGGCTCAAGGGAATAATCAATTTGCCTATGTGTAAGAGAATTAGAAATAAGGAAAAAATCCAGTCTTGACCATGTCTTATAGCATTTTGAGTAATATGTAAAGATGTCTTTTCTGTCATTATGTCTTATGAGTGAGATAGGGTCAATAAGACTAAGGTCCATAATTATTTCTTCCAAAGCAATAGATGCTTGGAAATTATACGAGGGAGATCTGCTAGTGCGATCAGTGTCAGGATTAATGATAGCATTCCAATCCCCCCCTAAAATAAAATAGTGATCTTTAAAAGAAGAAAGAATATTATAAATCTGTAAAAAGAAGATATGTTGTTGTTCACAAGGACCATAAAGATTAAAAAATATAATTGGTTTGTCAATGTTATGAAAACAGGAGATAATGTAACACCATCTACCATTTACGTCATATTTCACATCAGAAATAATTCCCTGAAAATTGTTTTTTATTATAATGGCCACCCCTCTTGATTTTGAATCATTACCAGCTGCTACTATCATTTTGATCCATTTTTTGTTTTTTTCTTTATCAAAGTCTTCTCTAATTAAGTGTGTCTCTTGTAGGAAACAAATATTTGCCTGGGATTTAAAAAGAAGATGAAATAATAAGGATCTCTTGTTTTTATTATTTAATCCTCTCACATTCCATGAGTCAATATTTAAGGTCATTCTCTTAAATAAAAATAAATGTATATAATTTGTCTAGGATTTGACAAAAATGTAGTAATAACTATATAACTTGGCCCCTTATATTTATTATAATGTATCTTGATGACTCTCAAAGAAATTATTATAAAGATCCTATAATATTCCTTCCCAAATACCCCAGTGCCTAACCACCCACCCCATACTAGAGAAGGAATATATAAATGAATCAAATAAGTGGCTTTGGTTAACACTATTGATATCAGTTGCATCAGATTAGCATAATAAGCTTTATAAAAAAACCTAACTAAACATAAAAACGATATTATAATATCTAACATATATACAAATCTAACTAAATTCAAGATGTCCAACATACTTAATCCCTACTCAAATATTTAAGACTACAAGCTCCAATTTTAATTAACATATACAACAGTTTAAAGAATTTCCTCAATAACTCAAAAAAAAAACTGTTGTAGCCTATATCGGTCAGCTATTTATAATATTTTGAATAGATTTTGGCGCCATCTAGTGTATGAAGATGAAAAAACATTACTGCACAATCTTCCTTTAAGCTTCAGCAAAGACATAAACCCAAATAAAAAGATTAAAAACACAGTGATGTATATTTAGTAATAATGAACTAAGTCTTAAAATGTTTAAAAGCTATAACATTATGAATTGTAAACTGTAAAGTTGTCAGACACTCTTTAAGTTTAAAAGTGCAATATACTAGCAGGAAATAAACTTTACAATTCCCCTTCACACACTCATTAAATTATTTAAATAGAACCTTTAAATCTGAATTAGAAGAACAGAATTATCATATATAATATATATATATATATATACATATATAACATGTTCCTATAACAAACACATGTCCCTATATAAGTTTTATTAACATTTTAACTATATATTCATGTGTAGTGACCAATGTGCATATAATAACCCCAGATTGATTATACACTATGAGTATATTCTATAAAAGAAACAGAGTATCTGACCATCATGATAAACAGCATCAAAGTGTTTGATGAGACCAGTTAAATGTAGCAAAAAACAGTTCAAATTGCTGCCTTAAAAAGAATATTAATTGAATGGAAAAGAATATATTTAATGAAATTGAAATAAGTGAAATATAATAAGGAAAATGATTCATTAAGCTTAGCACTATAAGTCAATTGTGTAAAAGCATGCATATACCCAGATCATGTGATCAAGATGTTTATAAGGCAGTGTAAAAAATGCATTGTTGAAAATGGAAACTCAAATGTGAGACATAAAATGTGCTATTAGATGAAATTTTCAATGAAATTTGCCACCTATAATGCAGCCTTTATATATTGTCACACAGTGCTACTAGTGTTTGTAAACCTTTTATCACTAGACTTATGAATATTGTGAGCACAGACATATCCCCCTTATGCCATGTGACTACACACAACAATCGAGAACTTCATATGCATTTACACTGTAAACTGCACAAAATAGATTGCAACTGTATATATGCAACAATGATTAGAATGTTGCAAATGAGCTATCTTAGCAAACATCCAGCAAAAAATGAATGCCTAGTTGTAAGACAAAATAAACCAAGTTTTACATAAGCCTGTGAGCATTTCAAACGTAAAGCTATTAACCTATTTTCACGTACTTCTCTCTTTGCTATGATGACTTCCTACAATTTTACTTTTTATCAATTACACAGGGCCTTCTATGCTCAATTATCTGATCTGAACACGGCCATAGAGCAAAAGATTAATTTAACAGACATTGCTCGGACATATTGTTTAAGTCGGGCTTGTGCAAATCAAGCCAGTCTGTATACTGTAGGGAGGAAAGTCAATCACTATATACGGTATTATCATGCTGACTACGCTTTTGCATACGTACAGTAACATTTAAACATAACACATGCGACCATTTTTAAACGCCAGGTTTTATGAAAGCATCTAACATAGCCGGCATGCAGCGAGACTACAGACTGGCCTGTAAATGCTGGGACCAAGAGGAGCAGCCGTAGATGCTGTTGTGACAGCATGTAATGAAAACAAAGAACAAGCAATCTACTCCCTGGGTATTAATAATAGCTTAAAAGCGCTGAAACAGTACTATCTGAAGCAGTTACTACAGATAAATGTGATTATTGTATGCTCAATAAACTGTTACTCTACGTAGCTTATATTCTATGACATAAATAAAGTTACCTGACAAATTATTCCATAAATTGCCGGCTTACATATTTCTATTCCAGCTTCTTTTCTTTCCTTTTTCTCCCACCTTTCCTTTTTTAAATCGTTTATATAATACCCAATCCGTAGCTGTCTACATAAACCAGCTCTGTGTTGCCCCTCTGTGTTCTAGTATATATCTAGCGATCCAGAATCAAATGTAACTGAACCAGACATTAGTGTTGACTAGATTTAAAACATAAAAAGTACCTAGTTTAAACCATAAAGGCAAACAAATGCTGTAATCAAGAGTCTACATTCAAACGAATCCATCGAGTATCCTCTATCAATGATGACGTCACCGCCAACCTCCGACAATCCATGAAAGGTGCGTGGCTAAGTAAAATTGCAGCTGATGAAGGAGACAGAAGATTTTCGTCCTGGCCAGTCTCGAGAAGCGCGAATTCTCCCTCCAAAATGCTTACAACTGCCAAAGGGTACTGAAATTTTAAAACCTAGAAAATAACAGTCACACTACTTCACAATACATAAATTTGACTATAAGGCTTATTAAAGATCAAAAGTTAACACCATATTCCTGAAAAAAAATATGATTATAATAAAATCAGAACCTTTCTGAAAAAAGGAAAAAAAAATATAATATACATATATATACATTCTGTACACTTATAATAAATATAAAATTTGATTAATAAATGACAAGTACTGCCTGAAGAAATATGGCATTAATAGAGAAAAAAAAACATCACATTTGAAACCAACTGAGAAATGGAATGCTAAGAGACAGAGTCAGGAAGCTTTTTGAATGCTTTAAAAAAAATATCTTTTGCTTCCTTAGGATCAGAGCATATAAACCTTTTGTCATTAAATGTGAAAGACAAGGTATTTGGATAAGACATACGAAATCTTATCCCTCTTTTTATCAAGTCTGCACAATAAGGAGAAAGTTTTTGTCTATTTAGTTTTATTTGAGAAGGAAGATCCTGTGAAAATGACAGTTTATGAGATTTCCATAGAAACTGTTTTTTACTTTTAGCTGTTTCCAGAATCTGAAAAGTGTCTTGAAAGTTTAATAGCTTAGTATAAATAATCCTTGGTGATGAAGAATCTTGACTTGCATGTAATGCTCTGTGTGCTCTCTCTGCAATTATAGTTTTTGAGGATGCTTCACAATTTAACAATGTTTCAAAGATGTTCTTAGTCACAGATAGCAAATTTTTATTATCATAAGATTCTGGCAAACCACGAATAATAATGTTGTTTCTTCGACTCCTGGCTTCTAAGTCTATCAGTTTAGATTGTATTTCAGAAATAGCTTTATCTTTAGACTTTAGGTTACTTTCCAATGAATCAGTTTTTATCTCAAAAGCTGAATTTCTATTCTCAATCATATCCATTCTGTCATTTATTTGCTTTAAAGTTTTACTAAAGTCAGCAAATTGCTCTGAAAAGTTTTGAATAGCACTTTGTATAGGTTTTAAAGCTAACTTTAGTTCATCTAAATAAATGTTAGTGTCATTCAAATCTTTGTTACTTACTTTGGAAGTTTCAGAAGATTGTTTAGATGTTCTCAATCTTTTTGAACTGGTGTCTTTTTCAGGTGAGAGCATTGAAGAGAATTTGGCCTTCGTAGGCTGTGTCTCCATGGAGTCAGATTTAGTAGCCATGCCCAGAGATGAGATGCTGATAACAGGATGTCAGGTTCCAGGAAAATTCTGAAGCAGCAGGTGACCAAGTCAGATGAGACCACAAACTGTTCTGAGGTAAAATATATCCCAAGATAAGATTTCCAAAAATAAAAATATTCCAGATGTATGGAAAAAGATTTGTAAAAACTTTTTGTGAAAAAAACTGAGGAAAAAGATTATTACAAAGTTGTAGAACAAAGGAGATGATACAAATCTGTGAGGAGCTCAAAGAGTAGGGACCAATCTAGTCGGCAGCCATCTTGGAATCCCAAGAAATTCCCACATTTCTTAACTGTCTTGTCATAGCTTCTCAAACTTCTGCCTCCAAGATATGTAGACAAAATGTTGAACACTTACTAACAACTTTAACTAGGAAGTCCAGGGGATGGTTAAAACTGTTAATTCATACTTACAAGTAGTTCTGCTGACAACTTGGTATGATTAATTATTTATTACCTTGGATATCAGTTAAAAATTCTTAATAAATATGTGACAAACTCTTTCACTGGAGAACTGCATGGAACATGGGATTTGTAAGACTCAGAATGAGGAACATTCCTCTAATTGATGTATGGTTGAGAGGTATACGCCTTGTATCTGTTATTTTTGTTTTTTCTCTTTTCATTTTTATGGTTTCCAAATTTTGGTGTTGAAATTCATCAGAGAGGCAATGGTAAGGTACCTGAGTAATATTCAGATTCTATTATTTTACCACATTTATTATGACACAATTTAGTTTGTTTCTGAGGTTTATCACTTACCAGACTATTGCTGGGCATCAAGGAAGCATTTACAATGAGTATGAAGAATGCTGGACTCAGACAAACTGTTATTTCAGAATAGTAGTGATGTGGGTTGATCGCTGTTTGCAAACCTGGTATTGTTTTTCCTCCTGGTAAGTGGGCCCAGTATCTGTAGACTTCTTAACAGCATTAGGTCATTTTCATTATTTAAGAGAGTATGATAGTGAAGTATATCAGGGAGGGCTTGCCTAAGTTGCACTTCAGTATTTGTAGACAAAAGGCAACCCTAAAAGTGCCATTAATGGATTCTGAGTGTACAGTCTTATTGATTGTATACAGTGCTAATGAGTAGTGCTCAGTCTTATTAATTGTATACAGTGCTAATGAGTAGTGCTCAGTCTTATTAATTGTATACAGTGCTAATGAGTAGTGCTCAGTCTTATTAATTGTATACAGTGCTAATGAGTAGTGCTCAGTCTTATTAATTGTATACAGTGCTAATGAGTAGTGCTCAGTCTTATTAATTATATACAGTGCTAATGAGTAGTGCTCAGTCTTATTGATTGTATACAGTGCTAATGAGTAGTGCTCAGTCTTATTGATTGTATACAGTGCTAATGAGTAGTGCTCAGTCTTATTAATTGTATACAGTGCTAATGAGTAGTGCTCAGTCTTATTAATTGTATACAGTGCTAATGAGTAGTGCTCAGTCTTATTAATTGTATACAGTGCTAATGAGTAGTGCTGTGATTTTTCTTCATACATAAAGCTCTGCATAATCTTTTTTCTGCATCTAAATATTATAAAATTAAATTCTGGCAGTTTAAAAAGACTCTAGTTTAGTAGCAATTAAATAACTGCATAAGTTAAATAAATGTTTACACATCATAAATCCCACCCCAACATTCTTAACATAATATTTTTAGATACAGGTACAGAATCTGAAATTAATATGCTTATAAATACAGCCCAAAGTGTCGTGCTGTCAAATTAAAATACAAGATTAGAGTAAAAAAGAATATTTGATTTCACAGCCTTTAGAAGAAAAAAACATTGTAAGTCTAAAGGCAGGATTCACGAAGCCTCCGTGTAAGAGTTACAAGGCTTACACGGAGGCTGCAGTTAAACGGTGTGACGTCAGCATGCCATGCATATTCATGAGGGCATGCTGACTCATACCCAAGGCTAACATGGTCCATGTAAGAAAGTAGGGGCGTGTCCGTAGGGCGAGCCCTGCAAACAGACATGCCCCTAGAAGAGTAACAGTCCCAAAAGTAAACCCCCACGACAGTGTCCGCGTAAACGTCAATAAACACAACACAACACATGCCCCCACAGATTATAAACATAAAATGGAAAAATGAACATGTTATATATTTTTTTATAAGTTTTAAAGATGGTTGCCCGGGAGTGCGCTCGTTTGCGCGGGCGTGCCCGTCGCTAAGCCACAGTTAGCAGTCAGTGGAAAAGCATATAAGATCTAAATATGCAAAGTAAGCCAAGAAGCAATAGCGTAGCGGTAGAGACGTCGGCTGAAGAGGAGGCAGTCATGGTTCGAGCCCCCACAACATCAATTTTTATTCCTAGTGAAATAAGCACAAAACAATTCCCTGACATATATGTACATGTATAAAATTATTTTTATGTAAACTGTAATGAAATGGGCAATGTATTATGAAGAAATGTGTGAAAAAAAAAAAAATGTCAGAAGTGCCCATAGCTAAGCTACACTCTAACAAGCAGAGTATATCTGCTTGTAGGTGAGCAGTGGTTTAACAGGTGTAAAATGAGTGCCTGTAGGTGAGCAGTGGTTTAACAGGTGTAAAATGAGTGCCTGGGGTTGAGCACAGTTCTAACACGCTGAAACTGTGTGCCCGTAGCTGAGCTGAATGTAATATGCGTGCTGACAGCCAAACGACGCGTAAACCAGCGTGACCAGTTTGCGCAGAGCTGCGCACCATGCCAACAAGCTAACCAATGGGCAACGTTGAGCAAGCTGTATCAAAACTGCCTTTACACAGACACATCTCTTAGCCTGTGTAGACAGTCATAAAATATAAAAAGCAATGGCCAGGCTCGAACTCAGGATACCATGCACCATAGTCAAAGTACTGAACCACTAAGCCATGACAGTTGCTCTTAGAAATGCAGTAATAGCACATACATAGGAATGAATGGAAAGAGAAGCATGACAAAGCAGGTTTTGTGAAGCTGATACATTTCCAAAATGGCCAATCACAGATAAGTGCGGGAAAAATGGCATATATAAGCCCCATAGGCGGGAATACACAGCATAACTGATTGTGGAACCAATGTGCAGTCAGAATGGCAGGTGTAGGAGAGGGTAGTTGCTTCCGAGCACAGAGGTGGGGCATTGAGGAGTCCAAATATATGGTTTGGCTCCTCGTCCACGATCATGAGGCCCAACTCATGCAGGGCCAGGTCCTGTGGGGAGCATACAAGGCTGAGGCATGGGACCGGTTGGCACATGATCTCACTAGTGCCACAGGAATACCAAGGACTGGTGAACAGGTCCGTCACCACCATGTGGACCTGAAGCGACGGAAGCAGGACCAACTGAACCGTTGGATCCAGGAGGCCCGGCAAATGCCCAACGCCCCACTACTGAGTAAGTTACATGTAATTATTTATGTAGAAAGTTAACCTAGCTGATATTATGGAGGTGTGTATTCCAATATTACTTCATTTATATTGCAGCTGCGGGTGTCTGTTCCGCGAATCGTCAAGCCTATGCCGATAGGCTTGTGCGGTTGCGCCACCAGGCAGGTTAGTAATTCTCTCCCTGTAACTGTTAAAAAATATAAGTATGACAGCTTGCAAAAGAGTGCAGTGTAGTCACCTATTAATATAAAGTGCAAGTAAACAATGTAAGAGAGATTCTGCTAGTACTGTGTGATTACATAAGTGTGATGCAGCCTGTAATCCAAAAATAAAAATGAAAAAAGTCTGAAATAAAGATGTTCCACCTGTAATATAACAGTACATAACCTGCAGCAGGCTGAAAATTACAGCTACACAAGCTGAGTAAAACACATGTGTGAAATATATCCCTGTTTAAAATCTGAAACATGACACAAGTGAGACTGTTGGAAAGGATTGTTATAACCAAGTAAAATTAAGTACCATCCTGAATTGTAAAAATAAAACAAGTGAGAGTGTGAGAAAGAGGTATGAATCCACCAATAAAGTTGTAATAACTCCTGAATAAAGTATACTGCAGTCAGTACAGAATGAAATGAATGTGACAGGCACAACCAAACAGCGAAATGTGTGGAATAAAGTACTGAAGCTGGAATGTGTGTCCCACAATTTGGATATGTTGCTCTCAGTTTGCAATATGCAGATAGTATGGTTGTATGAAATACCAAACATCCACAGTTGTCTAGAGCCATATAAAGCAAATGTAGCAGGATGCTGTAGCTGAACAGAGCCAGCTATGAATGTGTATGAATAAAAATGAAATGTATATTGATGTAGCAGTAACATACCTATCACCAACATGCATAAGTTTACACATAGGAAACTGTAGTCAGACCTGTAGTGTGTATATATCTGCAGCTAGTAGAAATGTACAGCATATGTATAGGTATTTGAAGTTGTTAATGAAATATTTCTTCACCCTACCCTACAACCACAAATAATCCATTCCACGTGAAATGGGTATGTGTATTCACAATTAACTCCCCTGGACAATTGTCCTGTTGGTTCATACATATTTGCATGTACGTTGATGCATGTGCCCTGTTCATACATCCAAACCTGATGGCCTGTTGCCATCAATCAACCCTGCATGTTGTTGGATTGTGTATTGTTGTTCAAATTATGCATGTGTTACGCTTGCTGTTCAATGTCTTGAATTTATGGGTGTTTGGTTAATGGGAATACTAATGCATGCT